>NW_015160301.1:136846-180835 GCF_001447785.1 Gekko japonicus
TTAGCTTGTTTTGGCATCGTCATTTATAATGTATATTAGCAAATTAGGGACCAGACCTGGGACCTGTCCCATGTAAGGTACATATTCTACTATAAACCATTGTCTGTCTTCCATGCAAGCTTAGGAAAGTGATAATGAGGAGGAGGAGGAGGAGGAAAATTGGATTTACACCCTGCCCTTCACTCAGAGTCTCAGAGCAGCTTACAATCACCTTCCCTTCCTCTCACCACAACAGACTCCCTAAGGGAGGTGGGGCTGAGAGAGCACTGAGAGAACTTCTCTTGAGAGAACAGCTCTGAGAGAACTCTGACTGATTCAAGGTTACCCAGCTGGCTGCATTTGGAGGTGTGGGGAATCAAATCTGGTTCTCCAGATTAGAGTCCACCACTTTTAATCACTACACCAAAGTGGCTTAAGGTTGATTGAAGATGTGAAAATAAGTACACAAAACCATCTTTTATTGCCATTTGTGGAATTTGGTGGATATACAATAGTGGCAAATAAGAAAACAATTCCACATTGAAGTTCATCAAAGAATGACCCTGTGAGGTTTTCCCTTCAGTCATGAAAGGGTTAAGCTGAAGTTTCTGTAAGCTAATGATAGCAAGTTTAGCACAGAGCCAATCAGTTGTAGAGAAGATTCTTCCCACCATAAAGGGGGAGGTTTTATTCTTAATGAGGTGACCCTAAGATTGACTATTGGCTAATCAATATATTGGAGACAGTTCGTGCCATTCTGCATGTACACAAGGGGTAAAGCCTTTTTTTTGGGGGGGGGGGAACTTTCTTTTCCTTCTTCTTAGGGTCATAAGGGCATAAGAACATAAGAGAAACCAGTGTTGGATCAGGCCAATGGCCCATCTACTCCAACACTCTGTCACACAGTGGCCCAAAATACCAGGTGCCATCAGGAGGTCTATCAGCGGGGCCAGGTGACTAGAAGCCCTCCCACTGTTGCCCCCCCCCCCCCACACCCAAGAACATACAGCATTACTTGCCCCAGACTGAAAGTTCCTATCTATACCTTGTGGCTAATAGCCACTGATAGATCTCTGCTCCTTATGTTTATCCATATGGTCAGAAGTGAGAGGGAACAAAGAAACAAGATGGAGTAGATCAGAACTAGAAAGATGAATCAGTTTGACTGTTGTTGTTTTCTTTCCATGTAATGCTTTCCCTAATTTTGTAGTAAACTTTTTCTTAGAAGTTAAACATACATGTGTTTGTGCTGCATTATTCTGCTGTTTTATTTACTCTGCTAAATATCCAACAGCCCAATTCTGTTCTCAATTAATCCTGCTTAACCTCAATATCCTCAGGGTTTGGAGACAAATTCAGATATCATCTCATCCATCTATCTATCCATCTATCTATCCATCTATCTATCCATCTATCTATCCATCATCTATCATCTATCCATCATCTATCTATCATCTACCTACCTACCTACCTACCTACCTACCTTCATCCAAACAGTAGGTTTTTATAGGCTCTAGCATTTGGTAAATTATTACTCAAATTGGTACTTACAGAAACATTAGGAAAATATCCTTGATAGTTATGTGCTGTTTGATTTCTTTCTAAGTGAAAAGCGGGATCCATACTGCTTCACAATGAAGGTGATTATGGCTGCCAGACAAGAAGGCCTCCTGGGAAACAAAATATCAATAGCAATGTTTAACTACACAAACCTTATTTGCATTATTAGCTCTGCTGTGCAGTACCCTAGGAAAGCTAATGGCATGATTGCTAAGAAGTGTTATAGATTATAGAAAAGTAAATAAACTTCAGGGTTCCCCTTGACCACCCAACTCATTTCAGATTTCTGGAATTAGGGCTAAGAAAACAGCTTTGTTAAAGTTTTGTGTAGAAGCTGGGTGAATATATGAATACTAGGAATAAGGCCCATTGTGGAAATAAATACAATAAGCTCTAGAAAGAGGCTCTGGGAGAGTGCCCCGGCCTTGGGCACTCAGCGTCAATTTGCTGTGATGACCTCAGCAGGGTATAATGACTATTTTCTCCAGAGGAACTGATCTCTGCTACCTGAAGAGCAGTTGTAATTTTGAGAAGGAAATGGCTGGTTTGGAGGGTGGAGTCTATGGCATCCCTGTCTGAGGTCCCACTGCTCCACAAACCTCACCCTGTCCAGGCTCCACCCTTCAAATCTACAAGAATTTCCCAACATGGAGGTGGCAACCCTATCTCTTTCCCAGCCAACCATCAACCTATCTTTATCTGCCCCTCACTCTTCAGCTTTCCATCTCCCCCATCCCTCCTGGAGAGCAGTTGTAATTCTGAGTGATCTCCACCCCCCACCTGGAGGTTGGCAACAATGGTTACCCAGGAGGAAATGGCTGGTTTGGAGGGTGGAGTCTATGGCATTGTACCTGTCTGAGGTCCCACCCCTCCTCAAACCCCACTCTATCCAGGCTCCACCCATCAAGTCTCCAGGAATTTCCCAACCTGGAGTTGGCAACTCTATCTCCTTACCAGCCAAGCATCAACCTCCCGTTATCTGCCCTCACTCTTCAGCTTTCCATCTCCCCTCCACCTGCAGCCTATACCGTGCTCTGAAGCCCCATCTGCTATGGATGGGGGGCATCTCAGCAGGGTGTAAGAACAAGAGTCCACCATTTTCTGCAGCAGAAATGATCTCTGCCATCTGGAGAGCAGTTGTAATTCTGAGTGATCTCCAGCTCTCACCTGGAGATTGGCAACAATGGTTCCCCAGGAGAAAATGTAGTCTTTCTCTTCAATGGGGACAAAAGCAGCTTACATCATTCTCCTCTCCCCCCTTTGACTTATACAACAACACTGTGAAGTAGGTTAGGCTGAAAGTCTGTGATTGATCCAAAATCACCCACTCAGCTTCCACAGGAAGAACCTGGGTCTAGCACTGACTGCTACACCTAGGGTAGCCAACCTACAGGTGGAGCCTGAAGATTGCCAGGTGTCACAACTGAACTCCATAAAACGGATCTCTCCCTCCCCCCTGAGAAAATAACTGCTTTGGAGGGTTGGCTTTATGGCATTCTGTTCAGCTGAAGCCTCTTCCCTCCCCAAACCCTGGCTTCCTTAGACACAAAATATCCAGGAATTTCCCAACCTGGAGCTGGCAACCCTAGTCAGGACTGGCCCCAATGAGTTCTTCACAAAGGCCTGCAAAGAGTTTCCTTCCTTTGTCTTTTTACTGACAGAACCAAGCTTGGTTGCCTACCAACAGCCACTGAGGGGAAAGTTAGTCCCACAGAGATGCCAAGCAGGATAAGTGTCTTCATCAGGAGAGACAGTCGTTTGCCAATTATTCTGACTGGGAAAAGTGGCTGAAGTGGGAGTGGATGGGGAAGAGGAGCAGACCCAGCACCCAGCCAATGGCATGTGAGTACTCTTGAGTGGTGGCCAATGGGCCAATGGCTGATGTAGTGTATTGCACAGCCAATGGGAAAGCTGGAAATGGCCAATACACTAAGAGGATTGTTATATAGAGATGGTATTTTTCCCTCTTCAAGATTTGGAAGTTTTGGTGCCCATTAAAGAACACAATGACTTTCTTCCATAAAGAGTTTTTGCATTCACCTGAATGAATGGGGAGTTATATGTGATTGCAAAGCAGCAGCCATGTTCATCGTAGCAAAACAAAACAAAAATCCAATGGCATCTTAGTGATTAGCAACATTTACTTCAATATGAGTTTTCATGAGTCATAGCTAACTTTTTCCAGTAGATATGTGAAGGGAAGATCATCCTGGAATTCTTAAGGGGAAGATGGGGGTCGATGGGATTCCTCCTTCTCTGAAATAATTGAAATATCAAAATAAATGGAAGTTTGGGTTATATGTGTACAAATCTTAACATGCATAAAGCTGAAACGAATGAGGAACCTCTTGCAAGCAGCCAAATCCTCTGTACTGGAGCTCCGGCATTTATAAAGAATTGCTGCCATCTAATCTGCAACCTGGGACCAGTATCTAAAACATCAAAGTACTTTTACATGAAGCTTCCCATGTTCCATCATCAGCATTTTAGCACCCATTTAGGAAGTAGTTCACAAAACTTGAATGTACAGTTCAGTGTAAACGTTCACTTGCCAGCAACAGACCATCCTCTGAGTGGATTGAGTTTGCCGTATATAGCTTCGTGGTCCTCATTTTGTTCAAATTGATGGGTTCAAGAATAGAACATACAGTCTATTTGGCACATTGTGGGAATCAGGTCGCACCTTAAAGGCTTAATGCAGATATCCCTAGAACATCATTTATTTACCTTGCCTTGTAAACTGCACCTTGGGCCCTTTTTATGTAGCATTTGTAGAATGGACATATGACTTAAGTACAAAAGGATCACGTCTGTTGGGAATGGGATTATCCTCCAATCTCTGTACATTCAGTGGGCCTTCTGAATATTGACTCTGTGTACCCTTGATACTGAAAGATCGGGTAAATCACCAGTCCCACTTCCCTCCTGCAGTTGTTGATCCTACAATTATTTGTTTCACGAAAAGGGCTCTGATTTCATTGTGCCTAGTGAATATGTTCTGCTTGGGGTCCCATAAACGTTGGGTATATATAGGCTAATAATAATTTTCTCTAACAATGGATGGAACCCTGGAAATTGCAGTAGTTTAAGGAATGATCTGGAGAGTAATAATTATTGGAACCTTGGTGGTGGAAAGTGTCTTCAAGTCACATTTATGGTAACTGAGTAGGGTTTTCAAGGCAAGGGATGAACCGAGGTGGTTTGACATTGCTTGCCTCTGTGTAGCAACCCTGGACTTCCTTGGTGGTGCCCCATCCAAATACTAATCAGGGTTGACCCTGCTTAGTTTCTGAGATCTCACAAAACTGGGCTAGCCTAGACTATTCAGGTCAGCTAGACTACAATTGTCTGGGTGGGGGATGACAGTTGGTATAAAACCACTATAAATTTCTCCTATAGATATGTTCAGTGAGTCTCTGTTCACTTTTATCACTACTCATTGATCTAATTTTACTCTACTGCATTTATTTCATGCATCAGCACTACTCTAATGTTCTCATTTACTAATATGTGGACTCTCCTTGCTTTGCTTACATGGGGGAATGGGAGAGTAATTGTTAACTGCTGTGATTTACCATTCAGATACAGAGTTACAAAAGTGATACCTGCTGAAATCCCCTATCCTCTGCACCTTTTAAAGGTGGTGAACATCCTCTTCATCTTTGAATCTAGGTCCCCTATTGCCACGTTTACTCATAACTGTGTAAGAAATGCAGGGTTTTTTAAGGTTTAAGAAGAAAACAGGATTGCTATGAATGTGGGGGGAAAGTGAAAATATCTTGAAATAAACACAACATTACATTATGTTCTGGTAATTTCAAGATATATACATACAGGTATATAGGCTTGAACTTTGTCTTTAAATTTCAGATTTCCTACAGTCGATTATAGCTGTGTTTCCATTTGTGAAGCAAAATGTTGCCACCAGGTGGTTGTTTTTATCTATTACAGCCTGAGCCAGTAGTAGTAAGTAACCATTTTGAATGTAATACCTCAAATGGGTGCTTATGACTGGTAGATATTCCTTTGCTTTATTTTTGTACAAATTTATTGACATGAACTTTTTCACTTTGGAAAAAGCATATATGTAAAAAACAAGTAAAATATTCAACAATAATAATAAAATATAATCTACAAAATAATGACATATACACAGAGAAATATTTATATACCTTGTAAGCTTTCTCATTGTCAACAAATTACACACAAGTTAATACTGTAATGTTACATTCTTTTCAAGTTTCAAGTTTCACTTGTTTCCAATTATGAATGATTGAATAGATACAGTTTGTATGAAGTTTCTTTTGCATCTTATATGTCTTGTCCTCAAACTTATTAGACTTGTCCTCACACTTATCAGACCAACGGTTCCTAATCTTGACCTTGAATTTATAATACCAGTATTTCCTAAACCAAATATCCACTGAGAGCATTTTTTTCCTGAGTCCAGTGTTTTGCCAAAGCAATAGTCCAGTGTTTTCCTGCTGCTATAGGATTCTTTAATAAGTGTCTATCTTTCTCCCACTCACCAGTCAAAATAATATCAGCACTGGATGGCAGGACTCCTTGCCGTTCAAAATCTCACTGACTGTATTACAAATATTGTGCCAAAACCCTTTAGCTACTGGACATTTCCACCAGAGAAGATCAGAGATACATTTAAGTAAGTATGTTAGTCCTTTGGTTTAAACCAAGTTGTAGCATCAAAGAGCAACTGGAAAACAATGAAGTCATCATTCAAGGCTTTTAAATA
Organism: Gekko japonicus; assembly: GCF_001447785.1. Classification (NCBI taxonomy): domain Eukaryota; kingdom Metazoa; phylum Chordata; class Lepidosauria; order Squamata; family Gekkonidae; genus Gekko; species Gekko japonicus. The sequence continues at coordinate 143,139 of NW_015160301.1, forward strand.
TATTAATTTAAAATGTTTTTATCCTGCCCTTCCCAGAGGCTCAGGTAGATAAGATGATCAATGGCAGCTACTTTCTAGTACCTATGAACTCTATTCATGTAGAACTAATCCATATGCCCTTTAAAATATATTTTATCGAGTCTCTGGTTTTACTGTATATACAGCGGAATATATTGTAGGGATTTTCATGGCTCACAGACTCTTTTAATACTCCATCATCATTTGTTCTGTGACTGAAAAATATAGGACAGAGAATCTTCTTACTAAGATCTTCAAGGTATAAAGTTGCCTTTATATCAGTTGAGGAGTGTCCTCCAAGCAAGGACTATCAACCACAAACTTCAAATGCTCTGTATGTGCATTTACAGATGCCTGTTTGCCATAGCTCATAAACTCAACCTAGGGTACATGACAGGTTCTAGATCACCATCACTGTAAAATAATGTATTGCTTTTTATATTAAAATAATGTATTGCTTTTTATTTATCAGTACTGGGTCCAATGCTTTTTAACTTGTTCATTAAGGATTTGGAGTTGGGAGTAAGCAGTGAAGTGGATAAATTTGCAGATGACATGAAATTGTTCAGGGTGGTGAAAAGCAGGGAGGATTGCAAGGCACTCCAAAGGGATTTGTCAAGGATGGATGAGTGGGCATCAACGTGGCAAATGGGGCTCAATATGGACAAGAGCAAAATGAGCCACATTGGGGCCAAAAATCCTAACTCTAAATACACGTCGATGGGGTCTGAACTGGCAGAGACTGACCAAGAGAGAGATCTTGGAGTCATAGTAGATAACTCAATGAAAATGTTGAGACGGTGTGCAACTGCAATAAAAAAGGCCAACGCTATGCTGGGGGTTATTAGGAAGGGAATTGAAAACAAATCAGCCAGTATCATAATGCCCCTGTATAAATCAATGGTGCGACCTCATTTGGAATACTGTGTACAGTTCTGGTCACCACACCTCAAAAAGGATATTATAGCATTGGGAAAAGTGCAGAAAAGGGCAACAAGTATGATCAAAGGGTTGGAACGCTTTCCCTATGAAGAAAGGTTAAAGCACATGGGGCTCTTTAGCTTGGAGAAATGATGGCTGTGACATGATTGAGGTTTACAAGATTATGCATGGAATAGAGCAGGTAGAGAAAGAAGTACTTTCTCACAATACAAGAACTCATGGACACTCAATGAAATTGCTGAGCAGTCTGGTTAGAATGGATAAAAGGAAGTACTCCTTCACCCAAAGAGTAATTAACACATGGAATTCACTGCCACAGGAGGTGGTGGCAGCTACATGCATGGACAGCTTCAAGAGGGAACTGGATAAACATATGGAGCTGAGGTCCATCAGTGGCTATTAGCCACAAGGTATAGATAGGAACTCTCAGTCTGGGGCAAGTGATGCTCTGTATTCTTGGTGCTTGGGGGGGAGGGGACAGTGGGAGGGCTTCTAGTGTCCTGGCCCCACTGCTGGACCTCTTGATGGTACCTGGTATTTTTGGCCACTGTGTGACACTGTGTGACAGAGCATTGGACTGGATGGGCCATTGGCCTGATCCAACATTGACTTCTCTTATGTTCTTGGTATCACCCAGGCTGGACTACTATACTGCAATCTGCTTGTGACTGCAGTTGAAGAATATCTTGAAAGTTCAGTTGATTCAGAATGCAGTGGTCCAGTTATGCATGCAAAAATTATCAGTTTCTGGATGCCACTGAAAGTTATGATTTTAACTTCTAAAGACCTAATTAGCCCCATTATATTTTTGTGGAGTACCTTCTCCCTTATGAGCTGCCCAGATCACAGCCTATGTGATCTGTTATTGGCTGCAACTGGATCTGGAAGATGCTTTTTTTTTTTGGAAAAAATGGCCACACAGTCACAGATCAGTGACTGAAGGTAAATATGGTGTTTCAGGAAAATGTTTATTCTTTAGTTGTTGTATCCCATGATTTACACCCTAGACTGAAAATTAGTCCTCATCAAAAAGCATGAATTATGAAGGGATTCTTAGGAATTAGGGTTTTCCCCCCAATTTAAGCCCAATTTTAAAAAAAGAAACCTGTACTGTAGCTTGTACGCCAGCAGTGGTAGTATCCAGCACAAAGACTGGATATGTGTTCCACTAATCCATAAGTGATTGAACAAGTAGATAGTTCAGTGCTCTTGACACCTACAAAAACATTATCAGCTGAAAGAAAGAGAGATGGGCCCATCTAATTGTATAATATTGGAAGAATACATGAATAATTACAGAGCTGCCGTGACAGCTGCTTACAATGTCCGCTATCAAGCACGGTGGGTGGTAATTTATCTTTGGGTTTCCCATTCATTTGTATAGGAAACAGCAGGAGGTGGTCTCTTGGCATCCCACATAATGGAAGACATTTTAAGTAAGTACCACTGCAGATTTGCCTGTTTTAGACATATTTCACACGTGTTATTTCAAACACTTTGAGCCTCTCCTTGGCTGTCGCCACACATGTGTGAAAGACAGAGATACCACTTTAAACACTCTTGTATTGATTCTTAATCAAACCATGGATTTGCAAATGCATTTCCACCTTTCAGTGGCTTTTTAAAAATGTCTCCTGTGAACAGATGTCCTTTCTAAAGCTCATTTTCAGACCTCCAGTTTTCACCCCATGTCACTGTACATGCATTTGGGAATGGCTTTCCACATTTCAACTTCTCCTTTCTGTACTGAAGAGGGGAGAATCAGGGAAATTCTTGTCATTTGCACTGCTGTAAATTGCTTTCAATGTCCGTTTTCTCTGATTGCCTGAGGAAACAAGAAGGTCCTGGGAAAGCTTTGCCACTTTCACTGGGAAAACATCTCCTGCCAACCGCATTCTGCTACTATAGCTGAAAACTGCTGTACAGAGAAGGGATGTAAGATTTCTTTTCTTCCTTTGAACTCCTTCCAAAAGGCATGTTTGGCAGAGCTACTGGTGTGGACATGTCTGCATCAGTAAAACTGGCAAGGCTCTTCTCCAGCCTTGTCAGTTTCTCAAGATGCTGTGATGAAACAGTGAAGGACATTTTAGTGAGAACTAATAGAAGGATACCTGTGAGGGATTGCCTCTGAGTCCATTTGCAGGCTATCTTGGATCAGCACCCAGGAAAGGCGGATGGAGAGTATTTTCTCATATATTAGCTGGATTTGATTACATTTAAAATACCAAAAAATAACTTGTGAATGGCTGTACATTAACTGACCTGGGTGATAATCCTAGCATGACTATTAAAACACTTTAAAATGCTCAAATGATTTTGCTTATGGGGCAGGGGGAGATTCACCTTTGTGATAATTTATGGCCTGTGTTACTTGTCAAGTCTTAATGTAAGGTTCTGATAAATGTTAATGATCCACTGAACAGTTTTCTCCTTGGCTCTTAAAGTAAAACACCGAGATAAGTTTCAGTCATATTTTTAAAATGCAGATCAACACAGAAATAAAGGAAAACACTAACAGCAACTTATAAACACAATTTATAAATACTCTGAGATCTTTCTGAAATTGTAGTAGGCGGCCAGCAGGGGGAAAACAAATGTTGTTGCAGTGCCAGGAGACTTGCAGTGCCATGGAAACCAGAGTTGCATCCTTCTAAGTCCATTGAAGTCAATGGGCTTACAATGCAATTTTATTTATTTATTTATCAATTTATCCATTTATTAATTAAACATATCCCACCCTACTCCACAAGTGGGCTCAGGGTGGCCCACAACATATAAAATAACAATAAAACCAGTAATATAAAAACAATTAAATTATTTAAACAATCAAAGCAAGATGGCACAAAAACACTAATAGTCTGACAGAAGGTAATAGGTAGCCCAATTTATAGCAGTTTCTAAGCAGATGGTGGTTGGTACTCTGATATAATTCTAAACATTTAGGTGAGTATGACTCTGCTTAGGATGGCACCATCAGTAACCACCTCAGTGCTATGGGTCCCTGCTAAGAAATGACACCATGACAAAATAAAAAAGGGAAATTTGCCCACTGCATAGCAGCATTCTTGGCTACAGAAAATGTTTAACAATAGTTGAACACAGATAAATAATGGTTGGTTGGTTGTTGTTGTTGTTGTTGTTGGAAACAACATCATGTCACAGCTGACTTACATTGACTCCATGGGGTTTTCAAGGCCAGAGTTGTTCAGAGGTGGTTTGCCATTGTCTGGTTCTGCATCATGACCCTGGTATTCCTTGGAGGAATCCCATCCAAATACTAGCCAGGGATGACTCTGCTTAGCTTCTGAGATCTGACTAGATCGGGCTAGCCTGGGCTATCCAAGTCAGGTTGACTTCCTGCTTAATTAACACTGTTAGGCTGCAGCCACATGCACTAAATAATCCACTTTCAATGCACTTTCCAACTGGATTTTGCCAGTTCACACAGGGCGATTCTGCGTCTGGCATTCACTCCACATTTTCTCAACACTGAGAAAAAGGTGCAGCTGAAAGCCACACTCAAATATCCTGGGGCAATGCCATACTGACTGCGGTCACCTCTGAATGGCCATAAGTCTATGCAGAAGGTACCATAAAACCTGATGATCAAAGAAAGTGAAAGCAGCATGCAATGTAGAGGGGGATTTCTGTTCCAAGGCGGGTTTAGCAAAACAATGGAGGGAAAAGCCAATGCAGAATCGCCCACAGTAAAATCCAGTTGAAAGTGCACTGAAAGTGGATTGCAAGTGGATTATTTAGTGTGTGTGTGTGACCACAGCCCAAGTCTGACTGCTCACTTGATGAGCAATTGAACTTTACAAAGAGCACAAGACCAGCCACTGCAGCCAGTTATTTGGAAGGGATTTTTCCAGACTGAAGGCTCAGTGCTCAAGCTGCTTTGGAATCACCACAGATTTAGAAAAGTCATTTGAGCTACAAGCAACACTCTCTCCTTAACTGCTGTTTAGGAAAAAAGCACATGGTTTCCCTCCCGCTAAATAAATAAACCACAACATGAATATTTTTTATTGTCACATAACAGCATGATGCATTGCTGTCTTCGAAGCACAAAATGTGCACCTGGAGCTCTTATGTCAACAAGGACTCTGCCAATAAGACTTCAGATCCTCATGCACAATCTCCTGTGTTCATGGATCCACTCTCTCTATCAAAATAAATAATCAGCCTGTGCATATGTGAACATATGCATATGTGAACACATGGTTCTGGAATGCAATACATGTGAGAATCAAAGTCTATTCTCAGACTCTTTGCCATGGTACCATCACTGTTGAATATCCTTTGCAGCAGAGATGCACTGCAACTGAAAAATCCATGACTGATAAATTAATGAACCACACTGATCAATTAATTAATGCCTTCAGACCTCTTTAAAATTCTATGTGACAACAACATTGTCTGAGTGTGTAAAACACCTGTTGGAAGGTTGACTTTAAAATAAATCCCCCGTTTTATTTGCATATTTTTCCCTGTCTCAATTCAGTCTCGTCTACAAATATAACTTTGTACGCAGTGCATGTGTCACAGTGTCTCCTTTTGCTTCCTTAATGCATAGGGGTATACAAAATGAACCACAGGGTAGGCAAACAAATAGTGATTATAGCTTCAGAAATGACATCTCCTATATAATGCCTCACGGTGCCTTGCAATATATACTCTTTATCTCTTCAATTTCCATCCACTTCTGTGTTAATAAGCACCGAGTGCAAAGCAGAACAAAGCCTTAACCCTAGAATTATTTTGAGCCTACTGTGGGCTGCACTCACTCATTCAACCTCTACTGTCTCAGCACGAGCTGCGGGGTCAACGTATTGTTTTAAGTCTTTGCTTTCCTCACACTTGAGTTCATGAACACTGGTCGGTTTCTTTTAATCTCTATTTCTGTTAGATTTGTGGAGTTATAAGTATAAATAAATGCACATTTGCACACTGATTTACATTATTAATTAAACATATCCCACCCTACTCCACAAGTGGGCTCAGGGTGGCCCACAACATATAAAATAACAATAAAACCAGTAATATAAAAACAATTAAATTATTTAAACAATCAAAGCAAGATGGCACAAAAACACTAATAGTCTGACAGAAGGTAATAGGTAGCCCAATTTATAGCAGTTTCTAAGCAGATGGTGGTTGGTACTCTGATATAATTCTAAACATTTAGGTGAGTATGACTCTGCTTAGGATGGCACCATCAGTAACCACCTCAGTGCTATGGGTCCCTGCTAAGAAATGACACCATGACAAAATAAAAAAGGGAAATTTGCCCACTGCATAGCAGCATTCTTGGCTACAGAAAATGTTTAACAATAGTTGAACACAGATAAATAATGGTTGGTTGGTTGTTGTTGTTGTTGTTGTTGGAAACAACATCATGTCACAGCTGACTTACATTGACTCCATGGGGTTTTCAAGGCCAGAGTTGTTCAGAGGTGGTTTGCCATTGTCTGGTTCTGCATCATGACCCTGGTATTCCTTGGAGGAATCCCATCCAAATACTAGCCAGGGATGACTCTGCTTAGCTTCTGAGATCTGACTAGATCGGGCTAGCCTGGGCTATCCAAGTCAGGTTGACTTCCTGCTTAATTAACACTGTTAGGCTGCAGCCACATGCACTAAATAATCCACTTTCAATGCACTTTCCAACTGGATTTTGCCAGTTCACACAGGGCGATTCTGCGTCTGGCATTCACTCCACATTTTCTCAACACTGAGAAAAAGGTGCAGCTGAAAGCCACACTCAAATATCCTGGGGCAATGCCATACTGACTGCGGTCACCTCTGAATGGCCATAAGTCTATGCAGAAGGTACCATAAAACCTGATGATCAAAGAAAGTGAAAGCAGCATGCAATGTAGAGGGGGATTTCTGTTCCAAGGCGGGTTTAGCAAAACAATGGAGGGAAAAGCCAATGCAGAATCGCCCACAGTAAAATCCAGTTGAAAGTGCACTGAAAGTGGATTGCAAGTGGATTATTTAGTGTGTGTGTGTGACCACAGCCCAAGTCTGACTGCTCACTTGATGAGCAATTGAACTTTACAAAGAGCACAAGACCAGCCACTGCAGCCAGTTATTTGGAAGGGATTTTTCCAGACTGAAGGCTCAGTGCTCAAGCTGCTTTGGAATCACCACAGATTTAGAAAAGTCATTTGAGCTACAAGCAACACTCTCTCCTTAACTGCTGTTTAGGAAAAAAGCACATGGTTTCCCTCCCGCTAAATAAATAAACCACAACATGAATATTTTTTATTGTCACATAACAGCATGATGCATTGCTGTCTTCGAAGCACAAAATGTGCACCTGGAGCTCTTATGTCAACAAGGACTCTGCCAATAAGACTTCAGATCCTCATGCACAATCTCCTGTGTTCATGGATCCACTCTCTCTATCAAAATAAATAATCAGCCTGTGCATATGTGAACATATGCATATGTGAACACATGGTTCTGGAATGCAATACATGTGAGAATCAAAGTCTATTCTCAGACTCTTTGCCATGGTACCATCACTGTTGAATATCCTTTGCAGCAGAGATGCACTGCAACTGAAAAATCCATGACTGATAAATTAATGAACCACACTGATCAATTAATTAATGCCTTCAGACCTCTTTAAAATTCTATGTGACAACAACATTGTCTGAGTGTGTAAAACACCTGTTGGAAGGTTGACTTTAAAATAAATCCCCCGTTTTATTTGCATATTTTTCCCTGTCTCAATTCAGTCTCGTCTACAAATATAACTTTGTACGCAGTGCATGTGTCACAGTGTCTCCTTTTGCTTCCTTAATGCATAGGGGTATACAAAATGAACCACAGGGTAGGCAAACAAATAGTGATTATAGCTTCAGAAATGACATCTCCTATATAATGCCTCACGGTGCCTTGCAATATATACTCTTTATCTCTTCAATTTCCATCCACTTCTGTGTTAATAAGCACCGAGTGCAAAGCAGAACAAAGCCTTAACCCTAGAATTATTTTGAGCCTACTGTGGGCTGCACTCACTCATTCAACCTCTACTGTCTCAGCACGAGCTGCGGGGTCAACGTATTGTTTTAAGTCTTTGCTTTCCTCACACTTGAGTTCATGAACACTGGTCGGTTTCTTTTAATCTCTATTTCTGTTAGATTTGTGGAGTTTTAATTAAAAATAAATGCACATTTGCACACTGATTTACAGGGATGTAAATCTGGGTAAAAAGAGATGTTAATTTGTGATGGCAGAAATGAAATGAAATAATTTACCCTAGCCCTTCCTATTAATCAATAAACTATTGAACCAGCAAATTCACTTTGTGATTTTGAAGCATTTTCTGGTTTCTCTCATGTGCCGAGAGGAGGAGGAAACAGTTTTATCCTTCCCCCAAATCTGAAAACTCCCCTTTTAATTGGAGACAAGCTGCACTTCTCTCTTTTATGTAGTGCATAAAGTTAATGAAATGTTCATAAAAAGATAGATCATCACGTTTCATCCAATTCATTATAAACTGCATGCCTCATTTACATGCTTTCCAGTCTATTTTTCCCCCCCTGAGAGATGGAGAATGCAGGTCTCTTCTGCAATCAGAGGAACTCATTCTGCTTGCTTGCAACTAATCATTTCCATGATGTAAGCAGAAGCATTAGATAACATAAAACTTTGAGAAGGAGTAAAGCATAACTAATAACATGAGCATATTCAGCTTCGTAGAAGTCCATATTTTCTGACAAAATAGCAGAGGAATGGCGGTAAATTATCACAATATGGGATTTTCAAGATGAGACTGCAGTTTTCAGTGCTGCAGATACTTTATTTATTTATACCCTAAGGATCTCTCAAAACAAACCAGGACTGAATGATCCTCTGTGAGAAGACTTCTGGTTTCACAAACTATGGGTGATTTCCCACAAGCGCACCCTAAGTACATTTAAAATAAACTATTGATCCATGTGATGTCTGAACTGAGCTAATGTTTCTTCATTATTTTCTCCCCACTGTTGCCTTCCCAACAATACATATTTTGCCTGATAATATTCATTTCTCAAGCCATACTCCTTCAGTCCAGCTGAACACATTTCCTAACTTGTAAGTGACACAATCATTAGCAAATGGCTTATCCAAAGCCCCTCAAGTAGGCATTTTCAGAAAAAGGAATAAATTGCAAAACAAAACAAAACACAAAACCCCCAAACCTGTTAATTTCATCCTGGAACTAGCGGCTGAGCCATCTGGAAACTCTGACATTTCTTGTTTTCTTTTTTTCCTTTCCCAGAAGGTTTGAAGACAGTAGGGGCAATGTTTGGGCTGGGCACTGAAATGTATTATCAGCTGTGCCTAATGTCAGATTTATAAACTGTATGAGTCTTCAGCAGCCTGTTTTCTTCAGCTCTTTTCTGGAGGTCTGCATGTAACTATGGCTCATGGTAGCCTCTTTAAGAGGATAAATTTACACTGTAGAATAGAATATATGCAGTCATCAAGAGGTCAAGATTATTCTGTATAAACTTGTGTTCAGTCTTCACAGCTGGTTATATGGTGGTAAAATTGTATCATCATACCTTCTACCACTATAACACATTGCATATGGGACTGTCTTCAAAGAATGCAAAAAATGCAACTAGTCAAAATGAAACTTCTAGATTGTTGGATGCTCCCATTTTAGTCAGTCTTTGCAGAGTTCCCGTGGATTTGTAGGTCCAGTTCAAAGTGCAGGCTTTCTATTGTCTACTGTAAATTTTTTTGCCCTAAACTGGATGGCCCAAGCTAGTCCAATCTTGTCAGATCTTGGAAGCTAAGCAGACTCAGCTCTGGTTAGTATTTGGATGGGAGACCAAGAAGGAATTTCAGGGTCTCTATGCAGAAGAAGTCAATAGCAAGCCACCTCTGTTAGTCTCTTGCCTTGAAAACCCTACAGGATTGTCAAAAGTCAGCTGTGAGTTGATGGTATTTCACACACACACACACACACACACACACACACACACACACACACACACACACACACTGCATTTTTATCCTGCCCTTCATCCAAAGAATTCAGGATAGTGTGCATGTTTGTTCCTTCCTCTGTTTCATCCTCACAACAACTCAAAGAGTAAAAGTTAGGTTGAAAGAGAGTGACTGGCCAGGCTTCATGATTAAGTGGGAGTTTGAACAATATATACCATAGCATTAGTAATTTTTGTTACGTATTTTCTGCTTCAATTGAAAGTGTGTTTACAGGCTCTGGGTCTTGGGGTATCAATAAACACAATGTCTTGTCTTGTCACACAACAAACTGATTTTTTTTTGTAGAATATTTTCCTACCCCAAGAAACACTGGAATTTGGCTTGGGGTATGAATTCAGAAGATAATATATGAAACTTTTGTAGCAGTGTGAATTAGTCTGCAACCTTACTGATAGCTGTTGGCTCAGGGGACATAAACTGGTCTTTAGGGCCTTCTGAGATCTCATCATTAGCACTGGTCATATACCAATGCCCCAGCCTGTACTGACTCCATTAAAAGGTCATTACAGGAGGTACAACAGTCTCATTCTGCCTTCCAATTTCTTCTATCGTTCCATTTTCCCCTTAAATGGATTTCAAACTGGGTTCTGGTGAACATTGTGGTTTCTCAGCCTCACAGGCATTCATCAGAACATGAACAGAAACTTCCCTGCATTACAGCTTTTCCAACACAACCGATGATCCTCCAAAATGAGCACCTGTAGGGGTGGGCTGTGTGTTCTGGTCATCTTCTCAGATCACAGCAATGCATCCCAAATACACCTGGCTAGCAATCATGTGATAACTGAGTTAGGACACTCCCATAATTATTCAGGGGTTCTATGGTAAATAAATTAATATGGAAAGCATTCTCTAAAGGCACTGAATTTCTTCTTCTCTAGACAAATATTTCCTCTACAGGAAACAATGATATATTGCCTAGTTTAAATCATAGTGCTTCCTTTCGACTAGATGTATTTAGTACCCAAGTCCAAGTCAAAATATATATATTTTAGATACACATCTGAACATAATCTGCATAAGAATTTCACACAAACAATGCGAGTAAAGGTATGAAGTCTCTTTTAAACCATGATCTGTAAAAGCTGTCAGGATATTATTATTTTGTGAATGTGGGAAAAAAAATATGGAATGTTCCAGCTACTAGAATACTTTGTCAAATAAATACATCTGCATGTATCACTGGTGATAGGATTCCAAAGGCTGTACTGTTATGAAGAAGAGAAGTGATCTCTGAAGAGCTGGGTCTCAGCACATCCTGCCTTCTCCTGATCAATTACAGCTGTAGAAAAACAGCAGTTTTACACAGAGGAACTTCATTCCCTAGCAAAGTAATGCCTTCATCGGTGGAAGGGAGGAGAAAAGCAAGTAGTTGAATGAGCACGTTGAGAAATTAAAATAAGCAGAAAAAAGGAATAAACAATTAAAACCACTTCTCCATTGTTCCAAACCAAGAAGATGAAAGTGAGATTACTTATTACTTGTTCAGCCAACTGGTATTCCATTTCCCTGCCACAACTGTATAAACACATATCTCTTCCAATGAATGCTTTGTAGAACCACCTGCACCCTATTCAGCACTGAACCTAAGTGACACTTCAAACATTCTCATGAGAAGTCAGTTTCTTTCTCACAAAATAGGATGCAATATTTCTCAACAGATTATTGGGACGCAAGTAGTATTTTCCTAAGGGGTTACTGCAGTTCAAGATTTGTTCTCAAGCCATGTTTCCAGAGCTCCTTAGAGCGCCATCTAAAGGCAGATTAATTCACACAGTCAAGATAATTGCTGGTTGATTAGCAAAACAACCCTGCATTTCTTGCAAAACCAAAGCTTGCTGAAAGATTAGGACTCAACATCACAATCTGATGGAGCAGCTGTAGAAGTGGCCCCACTGGTGGACCTCCTGATCACACCTGTGTGGCCACTCTGTGACAGAGTGTTGAACTGTATGGGCCATTGGCCTGATCCAACATTGGCTTCTTATGTTCTTGTGTTCTCTTATCCTGTCTTGAGCTTGATGTGGCTATAGGCCCTGAATTCCCACCCAGCCCCTATATATTTTCAGAATGATCTGATGATATGGCTGATCTTACAGCAATCCTGTCCTTTAACCAAAACTTTAGAGAAGCGCATGCTAAATTCTTGCCTGATTTTCCTCAAGTCCCAGGTCCATGCAGATATGTTGGCATCAATAGAGCTATCACTGGTTTGAAGTAGTGATCCAACATCTCAAGGTGTTATATAGATGGGAACAGGGCTATTTTTGGGCAGGAGCGCACAGGAACGGAGTTCCGGCTGGCTCCTGAGTTGGCCACACCCAGCAGGAGCTCATTAACATAACAGGCCACACACAACAGCAGAAACTCATTAGAATTGGCTACAGTAGGGGTGTGTGGCCTAACATGCAAAGGAGTTCCTGCTACAAGAAAAGCCCTGGGTTTTGACAACAAACAAGGTAAACAGAATAACAAGCAAAAGGTGGGTGTGGCTGGATGACCACACTTCTGGTAACATGGGGGTGCGGCCTAATGTGCTAATGAGCTGTGCTGTCAGGGTTGTGGCCTAATATGCTAATGAGTTTCTGCTGTTGGGTGTGGCCTATTATGCTAATGAGTTCCTACTGGGCTTTTTCTACAAAAAGAGCCCTGGATGGGAACAATACACTGAAAAGGTATAGAAAAGAGATGAAAGGATGACAGATTCTTGCCTCAAGCAGGGCCTCAAGCAGGGCCAGGGCCTTTTCGGCCCTGGCCCCAGCCTGGTGGAACATGCCCACAATTGAGATCAGTGCCCTGTGGGATTTGCTGCAATTCCTCAGGGCCTGTAAAACAGAGCTGTTCTGCCAGGCCTTTGGTTGATGTGAAATAACATCGGCCTCCCATGTTCCAACCACGGTGCCCTATATCACTGGCACAGTGGGCAATTGACTCATTAGTGTGGCTTGTTTTCCATTGTGTTGTTCTAAATATTCCAAATGTCCAATACAGTTTTAACATTATTCTTCAACAGTCTCTTAGGTAAAAAACACACATTGATCTTCATGAATAAATTCTTGAAGGATTATTTTCAGTCTTTCTGCTAAAATTGTAGTAAACAACTTATAATTATTATTCAAAAATGAGATTAGTCTGTAATTGCTGGTGTCGAAGTCAAATGTTGACCTTCTTTAGGTATTAGTGTTATATTAGCTTCTTTCCAAGTCTCTAGCATCTTTCCCTCTTGTAAACTACAGTTCATTGTACTAAGTAAAGGTTGTAAAATTTCATCTTCAAAACACCTATAGTACAAACCCGATAAGCCATCTGGTCTTGGAGCTTTTCCTGATTTAATCTTTTTATAGCTTCCACTACTTCTCTTATTGTAATAGGTCCATTCATATTTTGTCTTTGTTGTTCTGAAATCTTTGGTAAATTTTGTTTTTTAAGATTTTCATCTATTTTCATCAATGAGACATAAGAACATAAGAACATAAGAGACGCCAATGTTGGATCAGGCCAAAGGCCCATCCAGTCCAACACTCTGTGTCACACAGTGGCCAGAAATACCAGTGCCATCAGGAGGTCCAGCAGTGGGGCCAGGACATTAGAAGCCCTCCCACTGTTGACCCCCCCAAGCACCAAGAAGACAGAGCATCACTTGCCCCAGAGTCCCTATCTATACCTTGTGGCTAATAGCCACTGATGGACCTCTGCTCCATATGCTTATTTAATTCCCTTTTGAAGCCGTCCATGCTTGTAGCCACCGCCACTTCCTGTGGCAGTGAATTCCATGTGTTAATCACTCTTTGGGTGAAGAAGTACTTCCTTTTATCCGTTCTAACCCGACCACTCTGCAGTTTCATGGAGTGCCCATGAGTTCTTGTATTGTGAGAAAGGGAGAAAAGTACCTCTTTCTCTACCTGCTCTTTCCCATGCATAATCTTATAAACCTCGATCATGTCACCCCTCAGTCGTCGTTTCTCCAAGCTAAAGAGCCCTAAGCGCAATTAGGGAAAGTGTTCCAACCCTTTTATCATTCGAGTTGCCCTTTTCTGCACTTTTTCCAAAGCTATAATATCCTTTTTAAGGTGTGGTGACCAGAACTGCACACAGTATTCCAAATGAGGTCTCACCATTGATTTATATAGGGGCATTATTATATTGGCTGATCTGTTTTCAATACCCTTCCTAATAATCCCCAGCATAGCATTGGCCTTCTTTATTGCAGTCACACACTGTCTCGACATTTTCAGTGAGTTATCCACTACAACTCCAAGATCTCTCTCTTGATCAGTCTCTGCCAGTTCAGACCCCATCAATGTGTATTTATATTTAGGATTTTTGGCTCCAATGTGCATCACCTTGCACTTGGCCACATTGAACCCCATTTGCCATGTTGACGCCCACTCGCCCATCCTTGACAGATCCCCTTGGAGTGCCTCACAATCCTCACTGGTTTTCACCACCCTGAACAACTTTGTATCATCCGCAAATTTAGCCACTTCACTGCTTACTCCCATCTCCAAATCATTAATGAACAAGTTAAAAAGCAGTGGACCAAGTACTGATCCCTGCGGTACCCCACTGCTTACCACCCTCCACTGAGAAAATTGCCCATTTATACTCACTCTCTGTTTTCTATGAATTAGCCAGTTTTTGATCCATAAAAGGACTTGTCCTTCTATCCCATGATTTTTGAGCTTACTTAGGAGCCTTTGATGAGGAACTTTATCAGAAGCTTTCTGGAAGTCAAGGTAAACAATATCTATTGGATACCCCTTGTCCACATGTTTGTTCACCCCCTCAAAGAACACTAACAGGTTAGTGAGACAAGATCTTCCCTTACAGAAACCGTGCTGAGTCTGCCTCAATAGGTTTTGTTCATCTATGTGCCTACTAATTCTTTCCTTAATAATGGTTTCCACCAATTTACCCGGTATCGACGTCAGACTGACTGGCCTGTAATTTCCCGGATCTCCTCTGGAACCCTTTTTAAAGATGGGAGTGACATTAGCTACCTTCCAATCCTCAGGAATGGAGGCAGATTTTAAGGAAAGATTACATATCTTTGTCAGGAGATCCACAAGTTCACATTTGAGTTCTTTCAGAACTCTCGGATGTATGCCATCTGGGCCTGGTGATTTATCAGTTTTTAAGTTGTCTATCAGTTTTAGGACCTCCTCTCTCGTTACCTCAATCTGACTCAGGTCTTTCAACACCCCTCCTGAAATCAGTGGTTCTGGAGTGGGCAAGCACTTCTCATCTTCCACAGTGAAGACAGAGGCAAAAAATGCATTTAGCTTCTCAGCAATTTCCCTATCATCCTTCAATACTCCTTTTACCCCTTGGTCGTCCGAGGGCCTCACTGCCTCCCTGGCTGGTTTCCTATCATATTTGCATCTATATAAGTTGGAATAATATTTATAAAATATTTTTGAATAGCCATATTATCCTTTAATGCAGTGTCTCCTCCTTGTAATGTTAGAATCATTCTCTTTTCTTGTTCTTTTCTCAGTTCATAAGCCAACTATCTCCAGTGTTCTCTCTAAGCTGAGTTAGTGTGAGCTAGCTCACAGTTTTTTTAGCCTCTAGCTCAAACATTTTTGTCTTAGCTCAGGAAGTATGGCTCTAGACTAGAGCAAACTATTTTATGCAGTAGCCAAATCACTCACAACTTTAATTCCAGTAGCTTACAAAGTAGAATTTTTGCTCAAAAGGCTCCACATCTTAGAGGGAGTATTGATCTCCCTAGTATGTTTATAAATTCAAAATATCTTTGTTTAACATAGTTCAATTTTGTTTCCATTTCTCTTATTGTTTATATAGATAACTGCTGTTGTAAAATTCTTATTTTTTGAGAGATACTTTTTATTTTCTAGAAAGTTTTAAAATTCACCCTCATTTTTTAAATTTCATCCAAAATATGTTGTTGAAGGCTCTAACGGCTAGAGTTCATTAGTTGTTGTAGATTTTCCAGGCAGTATGGCCTTGGTCTTGGCATTGTAGTACCTGACATTTTGCCAGCAGCTGTGACTGGCATCCTCAGAGGTACAACATTGACACAGAGAGTACTCCATCTTTCTGTGTTATACTTTTGAGGATGCCAGTCACAGCTGCTGGCAAAATGTCAGGTACTACAATGCCAAGACCACGGCCATACAGCCCAGAAAATCTACAATAACTCATCCAAAATGTTTTGTATATTCTCTTGTCTCTTTTTCCTCAACTCAGAATTATGCTGTATCAAATGACCTCTAATAAAAGCTTTACTTGCATCCCATACCAATCTCATGCCCATATCTTTATTTAAATTGAGTTCAAAAAGGTCTTTTAGCATCTTTTTACAATCTTCTACAATTGTCTCTTTTTTAAAACAATGCTTCATTTACTCTTCATTTAATGGTACTGGATTTTCTTTTGCAAGTCAAAGTTACAGGATTATAATCTGCAAAAGTCTTTGGTAAAATCTCTGCTTTAGAAACCTTAGTAACCAAATCTCCAGAAATGAAAACATGTCTTTCTTGAAAAGGATCTATGCCTCTCTGAGAAATAGGTAAATTCTTTAGAATTGCCATTTTTCTGTCTCCAGATGTCCACTAAACTCAAGTAATTCATCAAATTAAAAAAAAAAACTCTTGGCAATTTACCTTGTGATTTCCCCCCCAGAAAGTCTGTCCACTTGCAGTGAAATCACACCATTCCAATCACCCATCAAACACAAACTTTCACATGAAAAGTTCATTAAGCTGTCCATTAATTGTTTGTAAAACTCCCCTTTAACCGCATTTGGAGCATAAATTCCCAACACCATAGTCCCACAAAAATTAATTTATACCCCCACAAATCTCCCATGTTCATCAGTCAGAACCAACTCTGGTTTTAATTGGGGGTTTATATACGGTGCAACCAATGCTCTCTCTAAGCTATGGAGTCTTGTGAGCAAAAATTCTACTTTGTGAGCCACTGGCATTAAAGTTGTGAGTGAGCGATTTGGCTACTGCATCTAGAGCCATCCTTCCTGAGCTAAGTCAAAAATGTGTGAGCCATAGGCTCACACTAACTCAGTATAACTCAGTATAATACAGAAAGCTGATGTACTGCACCATTTTTATTTTTAGTATCAACCGATACAAATTCCTCACCCAATGATTCATAAGTCAGATATTTTATGTCCTTTTTTCTGATATGAGTATTTTTTTCTTTTTTGAGGAGCATTCGCTCCCTTTATATTCCATGTTAAACATTTAAACTCCATGTTTCAACTTTATATTTGAGAAAGTCAATATTTAAGTCAGTCATCTTTTTTCAACTCAAACTGTATCTGTTGTGGATCTGGTGTGACATCTTTTGGATTCTCTGTTTGCATTTCATCAAAATCACTTTTAAATCTTTCTAAGAATTTTCTCACCTTTAGGATAGAATTCATTATGAATCTCTGTTGTTTATTGGTCAAGATCACACCTTCTGATTTGTTCCAAAGAAAAGAGATCTGTTTTAATTTGTCTGTTAAGAAGGTGTAATCTTTTCTCTTCTGTAAGGTTCTTAAGAGAATTTCTTTCATAACAATAATATCTGTGTTATCCATTCTCAGTCTTGTTTTGAAATGCTGTTGTAAAACTAGATATCTAGTATTCTTCCTGAAAAAATGAACCAAAGTATCCCTTGGGACCTTTCTCATAGAAGCAAATCTAGAATTTATTCTATAAACTTTGTCTATTTCAGTTTCTATTTCTTTCTCTTCCATCTCCAAAAATTCTGATAATGTTTTAATAATTCTTTCTTTGATCAGTTCCCAGGACTTTCAAGAATAAATCTGAACCTCAAACAGTGTCCTTTTGCTCCCAATTTCTAACAAATTGTCTTGTTCTTTTTCTAGTTTTTTATCTAACACTTCTGTCTTACTTTCTAAAGTTTCCACTTTGTCAGTAATCTGTTTTACTTCTCCTAAAATTTGCTTCAAAAAGCTATCCAACTTTTTAACCTCCTGTGTCAATTCATCTTGCATTTTCAGGAATCTATTGTCCATCTTTGCAAATCTCTTGTTCATTCACTTTTCAAAGTGCATCTGATTGTTTTGATGCTCAACCTGTATTCTGGACAGGAGACTACTGTTAGGACAAAATATGGAGAAACAGAATGCTTTCCAGTTGGCAAAGGCATTAGACAAGGATGTATTTAATCTCCCTATTTTTTCACTCTGTGTGCAGAACATATCATTAGTAGAGTGGGATTAGATTTTGATGAAGGTGGGGTGAAAATTGGTGGAAGGAACTATGATGGACCTCTGTTGCTTCCCAACTCTCAGGCAGATTTTTCCTGTCAAAATGTAGTTCCTTTCTGTTACTGATCTGCCCCCCTTTGAAATGGCACTTGAGACTGTATAACTTTTAAAACAGAATAAAAGATTTTTATTTAACATGAATGGAATATATAGAGAAATCAAGGTTTAAAAGTACTGAGGTAAAAGTTATATTTTGTACAGGAACAAATTCTTGAAATAAACAAGAGTGTGTTGTAGCTTATTTTCAGAGATTTTTAGATCTTTGCAGTGAGAGGTACTTTGCTTAGTATATATCAGCAGTTTCAATATTACTTCATAGAGTTTCCTAGAGGTTCACTTTTTCTTAGAGTATATAACTTTCTCCTTTAAAAATAAATAAATAAACAGTTTTCCACTAACTCGGGAGGTGTCTAAAGCTTATTTCCTTTACCACAGACCAGGGTTCTCCTCAGAGCTCAACCCCTTTTCAACTGGCAGGAATTATTCTTCTTTTCCCTAAGAAGCAATAACCCTTGCTTGTTCAGCTTGATGGGTAGTTACAGCCTAGCAAACCAGTCACCCTTGCCAAATCTCTCTTCCAGTTCTGATGTTTGTGTAAAGCAGTTTTTAGCTTTCTGGACTTAGAATCACAATTCTTTTCTGCTCTCAGAAGAACCTGACTAATCCTGTCAGAACCACTGACTCCAGTTATCTCTTTCTCTATCAGAAGCTGACTCACTGGCTTGCTGAATCCAGATGAAAAGGCCCTTTCCTTCCAGAACAGCTGATGATACACTTTCTCTCAGTTGATGCTGGCCAGTCAGAGAGCAGCCTATCGAACAAACTCTCCACTCAAGGGAAGATTAACTCCATACCTCCCAGGCTCTCTGAACTAGCAGCATTTTAAAGCCTGCTTTTCATGTGCAATCTGTCACAGGAACATTAATAATGTTATATATATGCCCTTCAATGGTCTGTGTTGGTCGTTTTATGGGTTTACCTGTTGCCTTAAGAATCTGTCAATGTAGTTTGGGCGAAGTGGATGATATTGAGCACTATTTACTGAGATGCTCATGGCACGAATCACTTAGGCAGAGATTTATATACCCTATTTTACCTTTGCACAATGGATTCTCAAAACAGGAGATGGTTGGGTTTTTTTGCTCTCTGATATGGACGTATATGTTACCAGCAGAATGTCCCTGTTTGCTTTGGCGGCAAAAAAGATAAGATTAAGCCTAGGATTCAGCGCAAGTTAGTGAAGGGATAACTTAATGTGATGTATACGGATTGTGTTTGTATTTATGTTTTGTTATGGCCAATGGCTAATACAATAAACTTGATGATGATGATGATATATATGTAGATTATACCACATTGTTGGCAGAAAATAGTAAAATTCTTGAAATAACTACTGCTGAAGGTCAAAGCAGGAAGTGCCAAAGTAGGATTACAGCTGAACATCAAGAAGACAAAAGTAATGGCTACTGGGAAATTACACAATTTTAAGGCTGATAATGAAGAAACTGAAATTGTTCCAAGATTTACCATTCCTTGGCTCCACCATCAACCAGAAGGGAGACGGCAATCAAGAGATCTGAAGGAGATTGAGACTGGGAAGGGCAGCCATGAAGGAGCTAGAAAAGATCCTCAAGTATAAGGATGTATGGGTGGTGACCAAGATCAAGTGAATCCATGCCATAATATTTTCCATTACTATGGCTGCAGTCACACACACTAAATAATCCACTTTCAATCCACTTTCAGTGCACTTTGCAACTGGATTTTACTGTGTGAACGGGCAAAATCCAGTTTGAAAGTGGATTATTTAGTGTGTGTGACTGCAGCCTATGTATGTGTGTGAAAGCTGGACAATGAAGAAAGCTGACAGGGGAAAAGTTGATTCCTTTGAAATGTGGTGTTGAAGGAGAGTTTTATGGATACTGTGGACTACCAAGAAGAAAAATAAGTTATTAAATCAAGCCTGCACTCTCCCCAGCAGCTAAAATGAGCAAACTGAGGCTATTGAACTTTGGTCACATTATGAGAAGAAAAGGGTCACTGGAAAAGACAATAATGCTAGGAAAAATGAATGCAGCAGGAAAAGAGATGGATTGACTCAATCAAGGAAGCCACGGCTCTCAGTTTGGAAGACCTGAGCAAGATTGTTAAATATAAGATGTTTTGAGGGTTATTAATTCATATGGTTGCCATGTTGTTAGTGACTTGGATCTTAGTCCACCTAGAGTCCACCAATTGCACCCTTGGCAGGAAATTCAAACCCTCCAATGGGGACAGAGGTGTGCCGGGTAGAGTGCATATAGTTGGCCTTGCAAGGCCGTTTTTCCTTGTCTTGTTGTGAAGTACAATAAACGTGTCTGAACGCATGTCATAGTCCCAGTTCTCCATGCGTTGAACCCCGTACTTTTCATGAACAATCATGAAGTAGAAGTCAGTGAAGTATGTAAGTCTGCATTCCTGTGTCCTATTGAATAAAGTGGACCAATTGTTAAATCTGCACAGATTTGCCCTGGACATTTAATGTCTTATTCCTGCAAAAGATTTTTTTAAAAAATACACACAGTAGAACTACCTTTTGTAAAACCAAGGCAATTTTCAACATTTATAACACTTAAACATTATTTTTTTTAAAAAAAAAAAGCTGAAAGAATGGGGGAGGGGATGCTTGTTCATAAAGAGGTTTGCTGGCAAAATGACAGGACCAAAATCTCTTAAATGATCACATCCCCCAAAGTTGTTTTTGAAGGGGGGGAAGCATCTTTCTCCTTCTGTCACCTTGCCTGACAAGCTTTATGTATTTTATTTGTATGCAAGTGAAAGGCAGTTTATTGTGTCCCAAAGGAGAGGGTATTAATGATCATTTACTCCCTGCTGCGTGGCCTGTCATAATTTTGCAGAAGTAAGACTAACGGGAGTAACAACCAATCAGTATGTTAATAGAGCACTTGACAGTGGATAGTCAAGTGAGTCCGTTCTATGTGAGGTTATTCCACAAATCCCTTCATGTAATTTTCGTTCAGGGGAAAAAAAAGAAAATCAGTTTTTTCGAAGATCTTAGAATCGCTAGGTAGAAGCTAACTAAGAAGTCATCCAGATCCATGTCTCAGCAGGTGTTTCCTCGGGGTAGGGGGAGAAAGGAGTGGGCCCTTATCCTCTTGAAAACTCAACAATCAGTCTTTTCAAAAATCAGCCATTTGTTATATCAATATCTTACTTAACATGAAAAACTCCTTCCAGCATCTAAGAATTAAATGTACTTGCTGACAAGTAAATAGAAGGCAGAATCTTTAAAAATGATGGCAGAAAAGTCAAATGTCAAAAACCCCTACCGATTTCTACAAGGGAATGCCATTCATTTCCTCTTCTGAACAGCACTGTCTGCCTCATTTCTCTTTGAGGCTGGTGGAGGGGGGGGGCTAGCTAAAGACAGTTGTTATCAGCACTGACATATAAATAGCCTAACATTTTGTTAGTCATTTTGTATCATACAGTTCCTTGCTATATGCACTCTGCACCATAAAAAGTGGGCTTCGAAAATTATTTCTGAGTGTTTGCACAGCACGCCAAGACATGATTACAGAGGGGATTAGTGGATTTAGGGAATGACGGTCAGCTGTCACGAAGCAGCATGTAAAACATGCTTCATTTCTCTCCATAAAATTACATTTTTTTTGGGGGGGGGAAGGGACTTCTTTATCAGGCACTGAAACAATACAGATCTCCAAAGTGAATAGAATGAATTTGAAAATAAAAACACTTTATTGTGCCAGGTTATCAAGATAAACAAATACATTTGGGCAGGGAGGAAGTAAAAAACTTGACAGGTTTCCATCTGTTTTAAGCAAGGAGGTGTGAAGAAAATCTGTTCTGTTCAGGAAGGCCCATGTTGCTTTCTATCTGATTAGCATTACTAGAACTAGTTTGCCCTTCTCATAATTCCCACCAAATAGAAACATTTAATAACTGTTGCACAGTTCACCTTGTCATATAGAGCTTGGTTTTTAAAAAGCTTAAGAGGGGAGATTTGTCTGGCATCATTCAACCATGGTACAAAAGCCCTTCATGGAGCAGGGAGCTTTTCCATAGTCGAGCACAGTTTTTGCATGGAGAAAGTTCCAGGTTCAATCCATACCATCTCCAGTTTAAAGGATCCCAGGTAGCGAAAAAGACCTCTCCCTGCTTGAGACTATTGAGAGCTGTTAGATAATACTGAGCCAGATGGACCAATAGTCACATTCAGTATAAAGCATGTTCACATGTTAACTCTACTGAAAGATCCTTTTTCTTGCTAGAGGGATAGGATAACTGTAAACCCATGCCTGGACAAAGGCCAAAATAATCCTTAAATGTGTCTTATTAACTTTACATAAACACATAAAACTATCTTATAGAGTTAAACCATTGGTCTATCAAGGACAGCACTGACTACTCTGATGGACAGCAGATCTCTAGGGTCTCAGGCAGATGTATTTCACATCACCTGATTCTTCTTACTGAAGTGCCTGGGATTGAACCTGGGACCTTCTGCATACACAGGAGATGATTGAACCATATCCCCTTTTCAATGTCAGCTCCCTATAAGTTTTACCTTCTCATTCTGGTCAGGTGGTTCAAGGATGTGAAGAAGGTGGAAAGACTTGCTAGTACACTTGTTTATACCCATCAGAAACATTCACAGGCTCCTGAGCTTCCAGGTTTCGGCACCGTAATAATGGCTGTGGCTTCTCGGAGCTCCGAGAGACGCGTGCCATGAACCAGTGGATGGGAGGGGGTGCGATCATTTGGATCCCCCCTGGAGCCCTTGTGTTGGGCTTCTAGCCATGGGGCATTTGGAGAGCCCTTCCTCTGGCAAGTGGCTGATGAAGGGGGGCTACTCCCTGCCCTGACGGTCCCGCCACTGTGTTCCCAGCATTGGACTCAGGGTCACACACCGGGACGAGCATTTAGAGGTTTAGTGTTACCTGTATTTTATGGGGAGATCCCTGCGGTGATGCCGAGATCGATGTTGAATCGTGAGTTTGGATAAAGCGAAGACAGCAGAAAAGCGCCTGAAGTCTCCCTCCCGAGAAAGCGAAGGGGGGCGAGAGGAAACTCTCCCCTGCACATACACATCAGAGTACTGAAGCAGGATAGGGGGGGAGGTGAAAAAAGCGATCACAGACTATTATAAAGAGTTTTCAAGAGGCGCTCAAGCAATCAAGCAAATACTCAGGACCTGAGCAAAAATTTTAAAAAGTAAACAACCCTAAAAATGGCGATTGAAAGCGGAATGGAGTCTTAGCCTTCTTCAGGAACTGTGTGTTTGGTCGTTTAGGTCATATGATCGGAAATAATCATAGACTCTTCCAAAGTATAAATGTTTGGTGCCATCTCCTGGACTTTAAGCGAAATTTCACTGCATTGCAGTCAATTGTAAGGCTTTGCAGTAGGACAGAGACATTATTCGAGAATCACCTTTAAATTGCAAATGGGAATAATAAGCAATGTGGAGACTACGTGGAGTTCGAGGAAGTGAAGAGGAGAATCTAAGACAAGCTTTAAAGGATGTTTTGGGACCGGTCTAAGATTAAAAGTGGCTTATATAGCGAGGATATGATCTATGGACATATCCGAGTATTGATCTGCCTGGTGAGACTGTGATTAGATTCTCCAGAGGATATGATGACCATAAGTGTTAATGTTTAAAGGGAAACAACAATAGAAAAATGAACCTAATCTTAAAAATTGGATTATCATCAATGCTGCAATAACATTGGACAATGGGAGTAGAAGAATAAGTAGAGGAAGATTGTAACGAAGGAAGAGAAAACAAGATAGAAATCACACTTACTGAAGAGGGCTTGACTTTAATATGGGGGGATTGTTTTATTTCCCCAAATAAGGCCTTTTTTGGGGGGGGGGGAATGAGATTGTTAATATGAGATGCTGATGTTTTCCGTGGTTTGCTAAAGCGGTTTATTAATTGAGCTTTTGTATTACTCTTTGTATAGTCAGATTTGCTGGATTGGATACCACAAGCAAAAGATTTGAAGATCACTTTTAACGTTTACAAATCTTGTTTGTAAAAAAAAAGTCAAAGCTAATTTGTTTAAGCATTGTATAACCTCCATCTCTTGGGGTTTTAGTAGGTTTATTTACTTTCACCCATAGTTTGTAGATACCTTCCCTTGTTTCTTTGTAGTTTATAGAAAATGCATTAAAAAATCCCCAACGGGGGGCTTTAAAAAAAGAAAAGAAACATTCACAGGCTCCTACAGTGCAGATGGACTACTTTCATGGTTTCCATAAAAACTAATCCCAGGGATCAGCCAAGGCTTGAAGTGAAATTGGTAGGGAAGGAATGTATGGCGCAGACACCATCCGTCCGGACACTGAAAGCAAATATCCCCCTTATGCTTGCAGCTCCCCCCAAGTCTTCAAAGGCAGGTTCTGAAGAACAGAAAGACAGATAACATCAGAGTTTTCCATTTAAAGTTATCAGTGATGCAACAACATGACAAGTTACCCCATGAGAGCAGGGTACCCTAGCCCCACCAGACCAGTGGAAATCAGAGATGTCCACTTAAAGTGATTAGTGATGCCAGCCACAACAGAAAGGCACACATCTGACAGTACAGCAGCTCTCCAAAGTAACCTCATGACAGCGAAGTTGGCAGGCAGGGCACCCCAGCCCCTCTAGCCCAGTGGAAATCAGAGTTTTACATTTATGGTGATCATGAGGTAAGTGTTCTGTTATGAGGTAGATGTTGTTTTCATGAGGTAGGTGTTGGGTGAGGGAGGCCACCTCCATGTGGCAGAGACAGCCATCCTCCCACCCAAGTGTCAAGGCCACAACCCACAGGCCTCATGCCAGATCACCAAGAGGGGAGAAGGAATGGGGAGACATGCAGGGGGACAACAGGAGGCCTGGATCTTACCCTGCGGGGTCCAGAGAGGTGTAGCTCAGCAGAGGGAGGCTGAACTTGAGGAAGGCCAACTTGTCCACCCTTGCCAGGTCTTTTAACCAGGAGCCACCACATTTCTGAGATTTAAGAATCTATCAGATACCATCCTGCATTGCACCAGACTTGTCTGCTTTCTGCAAATCACTGATCAGGGATATTTATGACAGTGTGACAAAGGTTAAAGAATATACTTCTTTACTCAAACTCCAACCTAGTCTTCTCCTTTCTCAGTACCTGGAAATTTTTGTTGCAGCTCAACTGACACTTCCAGTCCAAGTAGATAATAATCAGTAGTAACCAACAGTAAAAGTTAATCAATACTAAAAGCATCTGTTTTTTTGCACTGAAGCCTTTGAGAGGAAAGTTTACAGGGGAATAATCAGCAAATGCATAGGCATAAAATATATTATTTTCAGTTTCTTTCCATGCTTCAGAAACACAAATATGTGACATGCACTTTTTAAAAAGAACAACACTTTCCTGCCTTCCACCTCTGCTTTGCCTATGATGCCAATTGCCTTCTATTGCCATATAAACATTTTTAGTTGTTTGCAATAAATGTGATTGATGATGATTTTATGTAATTGCCTGTTAGAAAATACACTATTTTGAGACACAGCCTTTGGGGAGATCTGTTTCAGATCCAGAAAGAGATAGTGAAGTCTTGGTGCTCTGACGTGGGTGGTACTCTGGTTAACACACACACACACACACACACACACACACACACTGTTTGCCTTTACAGTCTGTTTAATTTTACACATACAATTTTTAAATGTGTTAGCATCTTTCTCTGGGTTTACTGAGTTCTGCATTTCAACCAGCTACAGCTATGTAGAAATATACCACTTCTATACCTGCAAGCATGCAAATAGCTTTAAGCTACACACACACACACAAATAGTCAGCAAGGGTGAATAGCTATAATTATATTTGAGTGCATCCAAGAAGTCAGCCACTCTATTTATACTTATTGCCTCTTTGAATTTATGGGCACATCGAGCAAACATACTGTAAATTGATTTTAATACTAAAACTGTTGACCTTAATATCACAGTTTACTGAGTACTTTTCTTCCAATTGCTGTTGTACTGGAAAATATATAAATGCTGCATAGACGTTGGCAACAAGGAAACTCCTGGTGTGTTCATAAATGATTTCAAGAATTGCCACTAATAACTTTTAAAATGCAAGACTTTCAGAAATATCTCTGCTTTAAACATTTGGGTTTCAAGTCTACATTAACTTGCACTTTACCCAGTCCTAGTCTGGGTTCAAATTATAGATCAATATGGCTATCTACCTCTGTTTGAAATGTTGCATTGATTTTAAGTGAATGTAGATTGTACTTCAACATAAGTTCTCTTTGAACCAACACTCAGAAAGATATATGAGGCATAAACAGAGGTGTACATTTAAATCTAAAGTGTTTTTTCCCCCTTAAACATGGGAATGTTGGGGAAATTGAATTGTACATTGGGTTGGATCCAGCAATGTGCAAATGGAAAATCAATTTAGTGCAGTTCCACTTGTGGAAGGGATTGTGCAGTATCATCTGTTTCCATCCTGGTTTGCTTGTATACACAATGACATACATATCCAACATCTTGTGATACAGTCTCCTCCTTCTCCTACAGTGTACCTCTGGAAGCCATTTTGAGAGTGAAATGGCTGCTAGGTTCACTTCCTGAAACCCCAGGATTGGTGGTACAATATCTTGCACAATTGGAAACACAAGTGGTGGTACAATATGCTAATGAGTTCCTACTGGGCTTTTTCTACAAAAAAGTCCCGCTTTTAATTATAGATATGATTGGATTAGGTCAAAGAAGACGGGGACGGCAAAGGATGAGATAGTTAGACAGTGTCATAGATGCAACAAACATTTATTTATTTATTTATTTATTTATTTATTCATATCTATATCCCACCCTCCCCAGATGGGCTCAGGGCGGCTAGTTTGAGCAAACATCAGAGGATGGCGGAAGACCGGAAGTCCTGGCGTGATCTGGTACATGGGGTCACAAAGAGTTGGACTCGACTGTGCGACTGAACAATATCTACCCAAAAAATACCAGGTTTTTTTTTTGCACACCCCTACTACAGAGCTGTATTAAATTTATACCTCATAAACACTGTGATATATCCAGATCCAACCTTCCACTGAATGAATCTAAGAGCCGCTTAAATTGTAGAAAGGCTCCTTAGCTCAGAGGAGGGCTTCAAATGTTCAATGGAGTGGTAGGATCCACACAAATATCACTAAAATTTTCATCTGTTCAACCTATTTATTTATTTATTCGCATTTATATTCTGCCCTCCCCGTGAAAAGACTCAGGGCAGATAACAATTCACACCTAGGCCTTACAGCATTACAAATTAATTAAAGCCATTTAAACATTTAAAACAATATACACCAGTTTTGTATAATCCCCAGTACTGGTGTCACTGAAATCCAAGGCTGTATAGTCCGGGCTGCATAGGATGGTATCTTCAGCAGGGGCCCCAGCTTTTTCCTGGACACCTGCCGCCTTACCCAAAGGCCTCGTGGAACAGCTCCATTTTGCAGGCCCTGCTGAATGGTAATAATCTCCTGCAGGAGCATGCTCCACCAGGCTGGGGCCAGGGCAGAAAAGGCCCTCGCCCTGCTTAAGGCTAAACAGACATCCCTTGGGCCAGGGACACCCAGCAGGTCTTGATTAGCGGAGCGCGAGGCTCTCCGGGGCACATATTTGTAGAGCCTACCTTTTGTTCATTTGGGTTAAAACATTTCACAAATGACAAAGCAACCCCCCTTCCAAAAAAACCCCTGTACATTTTACTAAATTTCTGAAAGAAGCAAGCAAACCCAGACAGCTTTCTTTCCCCTCCTGCAGTTAACTACTACTACAAATGTGAAATTAAACCAGTGATGGAGGACTTCCATATCTGTGAATTAGAAAATCACAGATTTTGATAACAATACTATATTTTCAATTCTAGATTAATTCAATTAACAGCAAACTTGTCCTTTTTTCCAAATAAATTGGATTTAACATATTAACTTGGGAAGACATGAGAGCAAATTTACTAGGTTCATTAAGCTTAGGAAATTAAATTACAGAAAATTGTGCTTCGTAGTAATAGATTTAAGCTGCAATATTTAGTGAGTCTGCCTAATATAAGCATAGGTCTCTTGCAAATACATATTACAGCCTGGAGAAGCCCGAAAATATACGTCAAATTTTTGCAAATCATTTCTATTTTAATGAGTTCAGAAGGCTTAGGATACTTTATTAGAAAGATATTACTAAATGTGTAGACACAGCTGATATCTGGATATGCAAAGGTTTTAATGTTCCTTTGAAAAATTGAATAACTGCAACTAGATATGGCTCACCAGTAAGATTATGAGATCACAGCCTGGCATGGTAGCTTTTCTTCCTTTACCACCCTCACTTCTTTTGTTTCCCACTTGCTTAACATCTAGAATTAGCAGGATTCCAATTGTGCTACATGAATCCAGAATTCCAGAAGTGATATGGTGCTGAGCAGTTGGGACTGACCACACTCATTTTTCCTCTTGTCTGGGAAATTTAAAGTTTTGCCACAAATTTCTGCATTACAATCTGGCACTACAGACCAAGTGAAGCTGGGATGGCACCATTCTCCTGGAAAGAGGCAAAAGAAGAAAAATTGCTTTTTTGTTGTTGTTTCTTGCCTGACTTCAGTCAGTCAGTATTGAGTACAAAATTAAAACTTCTGAGAAAGGTTGTCTTATTCAGGACATTTTTTCTTTAAATCTCCTACCACAGCAGGAGAGAAGACAGCCACAGTTCCTTCTGTGAGAGCCAGGTTTGATTCCCTACTCCTCCACTTGCAGCTGCTGGATGACCTTGAACAAGCCATAGTTCCGTCAGATCTGTTCTCTCAAGGACAGTTCTGTCAGAGCTCTCTCAGCCCCACCTACCTCACAGGTGTCTGTTGTGGGGAGGGGAAGGGAAAGGAGTTTGTAAGCCGCTCGAAGACTCCAAGTGAAGGGTGGGGTACAGAGCCAATCTTTTCTTCTTCTTCTGCCCAGTCACAACTCCATTTTTCTCCATCCCCTTTCCCTTTCCCTCTTCTTCTTCTTTTTTTTTTTTGGATCCCCCTAAATGGAATTTTTTATTGTTTTTTTTTTAACAAACTACAAACTATAACTGAAAACCTAGGGAGGGGAACTACTTCTGAGGAGAAAGAAAAAAGACCCACTACTGACTAAAAACCCAAGAGTAGGAGATCAATACATCCGCTTATATCAATGTTATCTTAACAAGCTAATAATACAATGAACATAGTCGGTTATGCTAGATTAATTATCTTTTAACTATCCATTTAACTGTTTTAAGAAACACCCAGAGCATCCCAAAGTTATTTCAGAATTTTTCAGGCAATCAGAGTCCTTCAGCCATTATTTATTCTTATCTTTTCTAATCCTCAATTTGTATGAACTTTTGGGGGCAGACACCCCCTTTTCAGAGGGTGAGTCCTCATCCGAAGACCCCGAGCCTAACTCACCATCTGATTTGCTTTCTTCTTCTTCCTTCTCGTCCTCAGCTGTTTCCCTGAGCTGTATTCACAGAAAATCATGTGCTTTAATAACAGAGTCAATCTTTTATTTTTTTATCATGAAGTTTGAAAATGATGCATTCTGGAATTAGCCATCTGTAACTGATGCCATTTGTTTGTAGAAAAAGGATTAGTTCTTTATAGTTCTTTCTCTTCTATCTTATGTCAAATGGAATGTCTTTTAAGATCCTAATGTTGTTGTCCCCAATTTTCAAGGGACTTACCGTGGTTGCTTTCAAAATAGAGTCTCTGACATGTCTCTTCAAGAATCTGACTACTATTTCCCCAGGCAGATTATTTTTCTTGACGTATGAGGAATAGGACCTGTAGACCACATCCATTTCGCTGTAAAGGTATTCCGCTGTGAAATCTGTCAATGAGGCTATTGCTTCACTCAGCCGTTGCTTCAGATTCTCTCCATTAATTTCCGAGACAACTTGAAACCGTAGGACCAAGTTGGCTTTCTCCATTTGCAGCTGTTGTGGGGAGGGGAAGGGAAAGGAGTCTGTAAGCTGCTCTGAGACTCTGAGTGAAGGGCAGGGTATAAATCCAATCTCCTCCTCCTCCTCCTCCTCTTCTTCCAGCTGATGCCGCTAACACTCCTCTCAGTGACTCCAAGGTGGCAGAAGCAGGTCCTAGTGCACCAGTTGCTGATGACAGCATGTGCTCTAGCCCCATGAGTACTGAGACCACTGAGGAGGCAACCCTGAAAGGTGGCACCCCAACAACCCAGGATTCAGAAGAGACTCCACAGGCTTCCATAGAGATAAATCTATGTAAAGATAATGTGTACTCCATCATGTATGAAGTATGGCACAACAATTCATTGAGCAACAAGTGCAAATGTTGGAAAGCAATCCATTAAAATGTGTGATGTAGTCCACAGACTCTCATGGAGAGGGGCACTGTCTTTTAAGGCAACTTCCTCAGTGGAATGGTAAAATGTGCCAGTCTCTAATTCCTGTAGATACCAGGGAATTGATTGCATTTCTGCACAACTTAAAAGTGATTGGAAGAGGTGTGGGTGATGGGGGTGAAATTGGTTTACAAAAAGGTATAAGGTTATAGAGATATAAAAGAAAAGGTTATAGAGATATAGAGATAACACACGAGTAGCTATGAATTTTCTTAAATGGTTTCTGAACGACTGCATTAAATTCTAGCTCCAGATCATTTTTGAAAAATGAGTCTCAGGACTTATTCCTTGTTTATGCAGCTGGGGGCTTCACTTGATACAGCAGATGGTGCAGATGACATGGCCTGTTTCTTCAAGATTTATGGTACTGGGGGAAAAGCTAACTTTTAATTTTTGATCTTTGCTAATTCTTTGAGCATTCAGGGACAGTGATGAAAATGGACTTGTATGTTATAAAAACAACAGCAAAAAACACCCCTGAAAAATAACCCATTGCCAATTATCATGCTGCTGAAGAATTAGGTAGACAAGCAGGGCACTCACAAGGTCATTTCATTTTTCTCTGCATCCTCCTTGCCTGCATGATTTCTTCTTTCTTTCCTCCTAGCAGCCAGGGCGGGAGGGAGTGGAGCACAGGTTGTCTGGGAGGCCAAAATAGTGAAGGTTGGCAATATTGTTGTGGTTTCCTAGCAATCCCTTAAAATAGCTAATGACAGGGGTCGTTTCATAGAAAAAGAGCTAGGGGAACTCATTAGCATAACTCATTAGCATATGCCACACCCCCTGACATCACCGGAAGTGTGTCCTAAGGCCACACCCCCTGACATCACGGGAAGTGTGTCATAAGGCCACACCCCCCGCCCCCAATGGTCCTGGCTGCCGCCGGTCTTGCAGCTCCACTGCCGAGCCCCATGAGGGGCCCGGCAGTGGACCTGCAAGGCCAGCGGGAGTGCAAGGAAGCCCCGCGAAGGACCTCCCTGGCCCCAGGCAGGCAGGGGTGGGGAGAGGTAGAGAGGAAGCAACTTACCCTCCCTCTTCTCCTGCCTCCTCCTGGCTGAATGAGGGCCGGAAGCAGGGCGGCCAGAAGCAGGGGGCGGGGCTTCGTCATGTGCCCCCCGTACCTCACCCGGGGGAACTGCGATCCCCCGCGATCCCCCTCGAAATGACCTCTGGCTAATGATATCTCAGATGGCATTTGTTTCTTAAGGATAAAGGCACTAATTATGTTGTGGAGGGGAGTTTAAAACCACTTTTAAAGATTTCATATTTTTCTGCATACCTGGGGCTTTTCTTAGGTTTGTAGAAACATCTGTCTTGTTTGTTCATAGCTCCCATCTCTGTATTTAAGTAACCACAGATAGGGCCACATGGACAATTAGATATATTGATTGTATAAAGTGTTTGGTTTCATTAATCCTTACAGCTCCCTTCACACTCAGTAATTATAATACAAAAAACTAATTTGTGTATTTACACCTATCTAGCAAGAGTACCAGTGACTTCTAAGAGTACCAGAAAGATAAAAAATGGCCATGTCCTTATGGCAATTATATTGTGAAGAAAAATCATGATGTGATGGCAAGTCATTTGAATACATTTACACTCTTTAAACTGTCTTTAAACTGAACACTCTTTAAACTTAAACACTCTTTAAACTGAAGGATTTAGATTCTATGAATCCATTCATCTAGCAGCGGCATTTTTCTTGCATCAGGAAATGTCACCCTTCACTGCACAAAAAACACCTACACTAGAAGAATGGATCTCTGATATTTAGCCACGTGTATTTATTAGAAGTCAGAGGCTGTGGTGGCTCAGAGGTTAAGACGCTAAGCTACACACTGGAAGGTCTATAGTTCAGCAGTTTGAGACTCTAGTGCCACATGGTGGAGTGAGCTCCCATCTCTGACCCCAGCTCCTGCTAACCTAGCAGTTCGAAAGCAAGAAATTGCAAGTAGATAAATTGGAGCTGTGGTGGCTCAAGTAGTTAAGACGCTGAACTGCAGGCTGTAGAAGGTCAGTAGTTCAGCAGTTTTAGACTCGGGTTCCCACATGACGGAGTGAGCTCCCTTCTCTAGTTCCAGCTCCTGCCAACCTAGCAGTTCGAAAGCAAGAAATTGCAAGTAGATAAATAGGTACCACTTCGGTGGGAAGGTAACAGCGTTCCGTGCGCCTTGGTGTTTAGTCATGCCGGCCACATGACCACGGAAACGTCTTCGGACAGCGCTGGCTCTTCGGCTTTGAAACAGAGATGAGCACCGGAACCCTAGAGTCGGACTCAACTGGCTTTCGAGCAAGGGAACCTTTACCTTTAAATAGGTACTGCTTCAGTGGGATGGTAATGTCATGGGCAATGATGATGGCGCCGGGCCCCTTCCAAAGTTGGCAGTGCAGCTGAAGTTGCCAGCATCACCAGAGTTGGCAGCTGGCCCCTCTGACTTCTCAGCTGTTGACAACTTGCTGCCGCCAGGGCCCAAGTCAGTAACCCCCACACCTGGTCCTGCAGCAGCCAATGAGGCACAGGTGCAAATGGAAAGCCCACTGGATTCATCTCCACAGGTGACTCGGCTGAAGGAGCGGCTCCGCAAGGACTTAGCAACCCGCTGCCAAGATGCACACTGGCAGGGAAGGCGAGCTCCAAGCCCTGAGTACCAACAGGAGCAGTGCCGCCTCTCAGGGAAGCACCGCCAGAGGCCTTTATAGCTCCCGCTCAGGAGTGGGCTCTCCATGGAAACAACAAGTTGCATCCGTGCTGACCTCACATCTACCCTCAGCTCCTGGTCTCAGACCTAACTCCTGTTCGGATTTCTGGCTTCCTGACCTTTTGCTTTGATTGACCACTCTCTCGGACTCTTGACTTGGCTCCTATTCTGTCATTCCTGGCTTCCTGACCCCTGCTTCGGACGACCACTCTCTCAGGCTCATGACTTGGCTCCTGTTCTGTCTCTCCTGGCTATGACCCCCAGACTGTACCTGACTCCTGCCTCTCAGCCCAGCCCAGCCCAGCCCATGACAGGTAACAGCATTCTGTGTGCCTTGGTGTTTAGTCATGCTGGCCACATGACCACGAAAACATCTTCAGGCAGTGCTGGCTCTTTGGCTTTGAAATGGAGGTGAGCACCGCCCCCTAGAATTGAATTCAACTGGCTTTCGAGCAAGGGAAACCTTTACCTTTACCTTATTTATCAGAAATATGATCTGCCCTGTGGAGATCATGTGCAAATATTTATTCTGGCTCTTCCTCATTTGGATTAATGTGGGTAATGGTTTATTGAGAATGACGGAAAGGAAATTGTGCTACCCTAGTTTGAAGGAGCCTCTGACATTGGTTCAAAGCCTGAGATACTTTGACTGAGATCTTTAAAAGGCTGCATTGGTCTTGAAACACCTGCCATGCAGAAAAAAAAGTGCTTCACTTTTTTTAGCATAGCATTTCATTAAATTAATACATTACTGTTATAACTCTTCCTTCGTGGAATTCAGGGCAATTTATATGTCATTCCTAGGTGATCTCCCATCCAGAGAGTAGTATTATATGATACCTCTAGTGATAATCTCTCACTCAAACATTGCTCAAGACCTCATCTGCTGAACTTCAATAATGCTACATCTGCTACTTTCAAATTGTTCATACATGCATTGGGGTCCATGCAACACTCCAGAAAAAAAGGTTATAATCTGTCACAGTCATATGGAAATGTGTTATACTGTAATGAGAAAACCCTGATGATCCCCCCCAATTATTTTAGGCCTATGAGATTTTTCTCATTAAAATAATAACTTTCTAGTTCCTGTAGTCTGATGCCAGCAGAGTCATTAAAATAATAAGTATCATGGATGCCTTAATATGGGGTTGCTCATTAAAGGAACACATCCTTTATCAACATTTCCATCACAAATCCAGTGCCAAGAAAATTCCAAAGCAGTTTTCTTGCATAAACAAGGGGATGGAAGAAATAATATTTTGAATCAAATGGATTGTAACAAAGACATCTGTAGCTAAAGTCTAAGTTAAGGGTTTTCCCCCACCTACTTTTCATGTTAATTCACCGTGTTGCATTTAGTATAAAACAAAAGCAATCACTATAAATCAAAACCATGCTGGAATATTATATTTATTCTGATGTTTATATTTTACTTCAAACCTTGGGAAATGTTTCTTACTATTAGAAGAGCGATGGTAAATTCTTCATACCACACACACATACACAGACACACTCCTTAAAGAATTATCTGAAGGTTCTGTAAATTTTTAACACTGCCCTTTATAAATGTTGCAGGGGCTATAGAAACAAGAAAGGTCTATAAGAAGTTTTATGAGTCCCAGTTTAGCCATTTGTAATGGGGATTTAACTGCTTTGTTTGTGAGCCTCAGCCAAGAAAACAGATTACCTTCATCAAGTGCTAATACTCCAGAGTCAATCTAAACTCTGTTCTGCTATGGAAAGCTATCAGGGGATATCAATAAATGCTATAAACACTAATCCAGCAAACCTGTCAGCTGCTATACAAAGAGATTATTTCTATAGCCTAGCTTCATGTGTAAGGGCTTTCCTTCCTCAAGTAAGATGTATGTCTTGAAAGTGTAACCTAAGGGATTAATTCCAAAACCAGAAACAGCCTACTCGTAACAACTCACACATTTGGAACGAAAGTCATGCCTACTGCTTACAACTGCATCAAGGGCAATTATGAGGGACCATAGGTGAAATCTACATTTCACGGGAGTCAACAACAAATCCTCCAGTGACTTCAGTGGCTATGGACTCCCCACTCTATTGTAAAGCTTCAGAGAAAGCTTTTGATCAAGAGACACATTAAGTGGACCATGCAGAGACTTTTAGGTGCCCAAAATCCCTATAGATATCTAATGCTTTATGATGGGGGGAAAGCCATATAAAGACACCCTTGCTTTTGGACCCAGAGCACAGATGCTAAAGGCTGTAGAAAAAGCAGCACTGATGGGTCTTGACAAGTAAATAAAGTGGTAACTAAAATGGACAATGCAATGTTTTCAGGTACCCTTTGCAACAAGGGTCATCATGAAGTCAAGTGTCCTGACTAGCGAAGATCATTTTAGATTCCAGCCATATAAAGAATGGCCAAGTGTTTGCAACAGAGAAGGGAAATTATTACAGAGAACTTGAAGGGCTTAGGCACATTAAAGACAGCAATTTAGTCTCCTTCCTGAGTTAATCATAATGGCAAAAGACATCTCCCGTACCTGAGCCCCAACTAGGGGACCAGGTATCTTGCTACAGCAGCAGACCTCCTGGCCTGGGTCCCCTATTCCCCATTGCCTCTTGGACAAGCTGGCAAGGGAAAGGGGTGGGGGGAATTCAGCATCGCATATTTAACCATAGCATTTGAGCTGAATCCTAGAACATTGCCCTGATGCAATGACATCACTTTTGGTTTCACATTACAAGTGATGCTCCATGTTGGTATGATGCCAAAGAGCTTGTCCCTGCCGCCCCCCAATTCTCCCACTCGGGTGCCAGCTGCAGCTGGCAAACCTAGCTGCAACAAATCTGTAAGTAAAAATCTTGTAATTGTAGAATAAAGTTCAAGTCCAGTGGCACCTTTAAGACCAACAAAGTTTAATTCTGGGTATAAGCTTTCTTATGCATGCACATGTCATCAGATACATTGAAACAGTTCTCCTCAAGCCTTACATATAGGGAGAGAGAGGGCGTGGGATGATTAGTTGCCAGGAAGGGCTAGTTAGAGTCAAGATGCATAAGTAACTGGGTGATAAGTACAGCTGAGAATGGATTAAAGCAGTTGTGAAGAGCTATGAATGGCAACAAATTAACATACAAACACAAGAGTTAAGGAACAGATGTGAGAACAAAATTTGAGTCCAGTGGCACCTCCAAGACCAACACAGTTCTATTCCAGATATAAGCAAGAACTGAGAGACTTAGCATGTGTAAATGCACACTTCCTCAGAAACACTGAAACAAATCTCCTCAAGTGTTACATATAGTTCTGGGGGGGTTAGTTGCCAGGAAGGGCTAATTAGAGTCAGGAGGCATAGGTACAGCTAAGATTGTAATAATGCAGTTGATGAAGTCTGTGAATAGCAGCAAATTGGCATGCAGTTAATAAAAGAGTTAACAACAGATGTGAGAACTAAGTTTGAGTTCAGTGGCACCTTTAAGATCAAAAGTTTAATTCTGAGTATAAGTGAGAACTGAGTAATTTAGGATGTATAGTGAGATAAGAACACAATATCTCTGAAGTCCTGGGGGTTCCATTGTCCTGAGTGTTGTAATAATTTGTAATTCAGCAATCTCCCATTCCAGTCTGTTTCTTGAATTCCTTTGCAGTGAAACAACTACTTTGAGGTCCCCATTGAGTGCCCTCGGAGGGTGAAAGGTAATGGTTAATGTAGAGCCAGTTTGGTGTAGTGCAGGCCTCGGTTCCAGCCGGAGCGCACCGGAGCACTGCTCCGCCAGTCAGGAGCCCAGGGGGTGGGCACATAAGCCCCACCCCCTGCTCCCATGAGACATCAGTTCTGCAACCACGGGGAGGGGCAATACGTTCCCCCGCCTCCCTGAGCCCCGGGGTGGTGGCCTTGGACTCGTAGGGGCAAATTCCACCTCTCGTGCAAGAGGTCATTCTGGCTCCCCCAGCTCTCCTTCGGGGCTCTTTAAAAAGTTATGGCTGCCTGCCCATGGGGGGTGGATGAAACGTTCTCCTGCCTCCCTGAACCCCGGGGTGGTGGCCTTGGACTCGTAGGGGCAAATTCCACCTCTCGTGCAAGAGGTCATTCTGGCTCCCCCAGCTGTCCTTAGGGGCTCTTTAAAAATTTATGGCCGCCGCCGCTGTTCTCTGTGGGGGTGAAACATTCTCCCTCCTCCCTGAGCCCGGGGTGGTGGCCTTGGACTCATAAGGGCAAATTCCACCTCTC
Source organism: Gekko japonicus (assembly GCF_001447785.1). NCBI lineage: Eukaryota > Metazoa > Chordata > Lepidosauria > Squamata > Gekkonidae > Gekko > Gekko japonicus. The sequence goes on from NW_015160301.1 coordinate 180,740, forward strand.
GCGTTGCCCGAGCAGCGGACATCACACGCGAGTGGTCATTCTGGCTCCCCCAGCTCTCCTTCGGGGCTCTTTAAAAACGTTATGGCAGCTGCTGCT
>NW_015160301.1:180874-240840 GCF_001447785.1 Gekko japonicus
GAAATGTTCTCCTGCCTCCCTGAGCCCCGTGGTGGTGGCCTTGGACTCCTAGGGCAAATTCCACCTCTCACAAGAGGTCACACGTGAGAGGTCATTCTGGCTCCCCCAGCTCTCCTTAGGGGCTCTTTAAAAGTTATGGCCGCCACCGCTCTTGGCGGCAGCTGCGACGCCCGTGGGGGGGTGAAATGTTCCCTCTCCTCCCTGAGCCCCAGGGTGGTGGCCTTGGACTTGTAGGGGAAAATTCTACCTCTCGCGTTGCCACTCGGACATCACACGAGAGGTCATTCTGGCTCCCCCAGCTCTCCTTCGGGGCTCCTTAAAAAGTTATGGCCGCCGCCGCTGTTCTCAGCGGCAGCTGCGACGTCAGCAGCGGGGGGCAGGGCGAAATGCTCTCCCCCTGCAGGGGGGAGGGGTGAAATGTTCTCCCGCCCCCCTGAGTCCCGGGGTGGTGGCGAGAGGTCATTCTGGCTCCTCCAGCTCTCCTTAGGGGCTCTTTAAAAAGTTATGGCCGTCGCTGCTGTTCTCGGCGGCAGCTGCGACGCCCGCAGGGGGGACGGGTGGGGTGAAATGTTCTCCCGCCCCCCTGAGTCCCGGGGTGGTGGCGAGAGGTCATTCTGGCTCCTCCAGCTCTCCTTAGGGGCTCTTTAAAAAGTTATGGCCGTCGCTGCTGTTCTCGGCGGCAGCTGCGACGCCCGCAGGGGGGACGGGTGGGGTGAAATGTTCTCCCGCCCCCCTGAGTCCGGGGGTGGTGGCCTTGGACTCTTAGGGGCAAATTCCACCTCTCACATTGCCCTTTGGACATCACACGCGAGAGGTCATTATGGCTCCCCCAGCTCTCCATCGGGGCTCCTTAAAAAGTTATGGCCGCCGCCGCTGTTCTCAGCAGCAACTGCGACGTCAGCAATGGGGGGGGGCAGGGCAAAATGCTCTCCTGCCTCCCTGAGCCCCAGGGTGGTGGCCTTGGACTGGTGGGGGCAAATTCCACCTCTTGCGCGAGAGGTCATTCCGGCTCCCCCAGCTGTCCTTAGGGGCTCTTTAAAAAGTTATGGCCGCCGCCGCGTTGCCCTTCAGACATCACATGCGAGAGGTCATTATGGCTCTCCCAGCTCTCCTTTGGGGCTCCTTAAAAAGTTATGGCCGCCACCGCTGTTTTCGGCGGCAGCTACAACATCGGCGGTGGGGGGGCAGGGTGAAATGTTCTCCTGCCTCCCTGAGCCCCGGGGTGGTGGCCTTGGACTGGTGGGGGCAAATTGCGCGAGAGGTCATTCTGGCTCCCCCATAGTAACTTTTTCCCCCACCTTAAAGAACAATGGAGGGGATGGGGGCAACCTGTTTGGGGCCCCTTAGAATTGGACCCCCTAATTCAATGTTCCTGAAACATGGCGGGTATCTTGGGGAGAGGCTACAGCAGTTACCCTGCAATTTTGGAGCCTCTCCCTCAAACCTCCTCTCCTCCAGTCCCCAGAATATACCCTATGTTTTTGCCATTGACTTCAATGGCCCATATGGGCCATTTTCGGGGGTGCATTCCATTCAGATGAACCGAATGCACATCCCTCCAGCAGCCAGATTGCTTGGGCTCTCTGCAGCCGCGGGAATCCTGAGCAAGCCAAGGGAAGGGAAGGTGGCGGAGCAGCTGGAGATATTGAGCCTCAGCTCTACAAGTAATGAGCACTCAAGCCCCGCCCCCAGCAGCTTTCAGGCCGGAGTACCTGGAGCAGTCTTGGGAGGCGGATTGGCAAAAAGCAAAACCAAAAGCGCAGGAACTCGAGAGAACTCCAGGTATGGAGCCGGTTCCTCTTCCACAGCCCAAAATGTGACCCACGAACCCTGAGCTTGCTTTTTCTCATTTGCGAGTCTGGCCTCCGCCGGCCCTGAGAGGAGGCCAGGGGGTGGGGACATGTAGCAAGCCCCTACAGATTTTACCCCTGAGCACTCTGTAACGCTAATTCAGATTCATCCCAGCTGCATGTATGCAGGACCAGCCCTAGATCCAGTGGTGCCCCAGGCAAGTCCTTCCCCTTCCAATAGTTCCAACTTTTGAACACCTTTTTAAAAATTGTGTGTGTGTTACCCTCACAACAACCCTGTGGGGTAGGTTAGGTAGAGAAGGGGAGATTTGGCCCGGGGTCACTCAGCCAGCAGAGTGAGAATACAAACCTGGGTCTCCCCACATCAATCTGCAACTCTGACCACTGTGCAGTGCTGCCTCTACTGATCTGTAATGTTCCAGAGGTGTTGTAATGTAATACTCAGTTTCTCAAACGAGTGTATGCCTGTCTGTTGGTCCACTTAGGAGTCTTGATCCTGGTTGTGTGGTGGGCTAGTTGTGGCAAATGGTAGGGAAGCTCAGTATTTCTGTATACAGTTGTAGGGGCTTTATTGCAATGTGGTATGGCCTGATATTATGTTCTTATTCCAGTGTGGGGTGTGTGTGGGGCAATGGAAGCTGAGTGATAGGGTCTCTCCAAGTGATTGCCAGAAGTGAGATGTGTCCTGGTCTTGTGTCTTACAGATAAACTTACAAATAGTCCTTTGCATTTATATCATGCTTTCAACTTTAAAAGGATCATAATGCTGATTGTGTGAACTTAGGCAAATCACGAGAGGTAGAGCAGGAAGGGTTGCATCAGCGCTTAGTTCTTGTGGCCCTTTCTTACACGCCCAGGGAAATGCTGATCACCACTTTGGGGACAGGAAGCAATTTTTCTCCAGGCCAGTTTGGCCCCCAGTGATCCTGGAGGTTTTTTTTAAAAAATCATATTCTGGGCGTGGAACAGGGGTCACTGGGGTGTGTGGGGGGTATTGGTGAATTTCCTGCATTGTGCAGGGGGTTGGACTAGATGACCCTGGAGATCCCTTCCCACTCTATGAGTCTATGATTCTATAATTGACCCAGGCTGGCTGTGGGCAAGCCAGCCCCTGTGTCAGGCAGAAGCACCTGAGATCCTCCCCCTCCCCTTTTCCTTCACCCGACTTGGAGGTGAAGGGAAGGGAGAGGGGGAAAGAATGGATCCCAGTTGCTTCTGCCTGTCAGAGGGGCTGGTGCACAATTTTGGTGATGTCAGGGGGTGTAGCATATGCTAATAAGTTATGTTAATGAGCTCCTGCAGCTCTTTTTCTACTAAATGACCCCTGGTGTAGTGGTTAAGAGCACGAACTGTAATCTGGGAGAACCAGGTTTAATTCCCCATATCTCCATATGCAGCTGCTGGTGTGACCTTGGGTCAGTCATAAATTCTCTCAGAGCTGTTCTCTCAAGGGCAGTTCTCAGGAGCTCTCTCTCAACCCCTTCTACCTCACAGGGTTTCTGTTGTTGGGAGGGGAAGGGATAGGGATTGTGAGCCACTCTGAGACTCCTTCAGGTAGTGAAGGGCGGGGTATAAATCAAATCTCCTCCTCCTCCTTCTGGTTTCTCAGTTTTGTGGTTCTCAAAGTCAGATTTGTTTCCATTTATCCTTTGGCACAGGGTTTGCCTTGTTTCCCCTTTGTAGAGGACTGAAGGGCATTGTTGGCATTCTAATGGCATATACAATGTTAGAAAATGTACAAGTGAATGAGCCTGAGATGCTGTAATTGATGTTTTTAGGTCCAGTGATTGTGTTGTCTGGGTGTATGTGGCAGCAAAGCTGGCATCTGGGTTTATTGCAAGCTCTGGTACCAATGTTCAAAATGTTGTATTATAGTGGGTGAGGAGTTGTTTGAGATTGGGGGGCTGTCTGTGTGCAAGAAAAGGTTTGTCCCCCAGTACTTGTGAAAGAGAACTGCCATTATCAAGAAGGAGTTGTAAGTCACTGATGATGTGTTGAACTGTTTTGAGTTGAGATGAAACCTCAGGGAGCAGAAAGAAGAGTTTAAATGAAAGTCGTGAAGTGCCTTCCTGGGGACACTTCACCCCCCACCTTTCTTCTGACTGTGGGTCACCACAGCCAGCAGAAAGGTGGAAGGGAAATCCCTTCCTGGGGGATACCCCCCCTTTCTGCTGGTCACTGTTTTTCACGCTGTCTACTGCAGTCCTTCTAAAGTTTAAAGGGACTGCAGAAGACAGCCTGAAACAGCTGTGTGGAGGGGAGCAGCTCTTTAAATATATATCGTCTCCAAACTCATAAAGAAAGTGGGGAGCTGCAGCTAGCTTTCAACAAACCTCTCCTGTTCTCTCAACAAACCATACCCCAGACCTTGACCCAGTTCAGTGAAAACACACACACACAGTGAGGGACACTTTTTCATCCCCTTATGCCTGGTCTCTCCATTTATCCCATCAGAATGTAAATAAGCTGGAGGGGTGTCAGGATGAGGAGGATGGGTAGTAAGACCACATGTGTGGTGTAGTGGTCAAAGTGTCAAACTAGGGTCTGGGAGACCTGTGTTCAAATACCCACTTTGCCATGATTAACCTTGGGCCAGTCACAGACACTCACCCTAGCACAGGCTTGCTGTTGTGATGACAAAATGGAGATGATAATAATGTAAGATACTTTGGGCCGCCACTGGAGAGAAAGGTGGGATATGTTTACATGTTTGTGTAAAGCACTGTTAACTCACATCTGCCTTATGGCAACTCTGTAGGGTTTTCAAGAAAAAAGATGGACAGAGGTGGTTTGGCAATCCCTTCCTCTGCATAGCAACCCTAGGAATTCCTTGGTGGTCTCCCATTCAAGTACTAACCAGAGCCAACCCTGCTTAGTTTCTGAGATCTGACAATATTAGCTGATGTGTCTTTGGGAGGGGGTTGATTTTAATGGTTTTAAAATGTAATTTTATCATGTATGTTTTAAATTGTTAGGCACCTTGTTGTTAGGACAGAAGGATGGGGTACAAATTCTGTAAACAAATAAATATATCAGACATTTTCATAATTTAAATGTACCTTTAAATAAGCTTGCTAAATTTTGTTACTGTATCCTTATTTCAGTAAAGGATTTGAGCATGCTCTTGTCTAATAAGATCTTAATGGGTATTGCTTCCGTAATGATGTGCTTATAAATATAGCTAAATAGGGGCATAGTAGCCCACACTTTTCTGTTTCAAACTATGTGAGGAAAGTGTCTATCTACCACTCTCTCTGCTATATATAAACAAAGGGTTTCAGTCTGAACACCTGTTCTTGTTAACATAAGAAATCTTTGTGCCTTGCCCTTTTAAGTATGGAGACTCTTTAATGGAGTTATCTTTTCACCCTCATAACTGAAACAGCTTCCTTTAAAACTATATTCTTGAAAATACCAGTTGGACTTCTTAATTTGTACTAGCCAATCCTCATACCCATTTTATGTCTCTTGATTTGTATAGTTTTGTTTTCTCCTAAAAACTGACTTATGAAACCAACATTTCTTGAGTATGACATTGGAGAATTTATATATGACAGTCACATATAGAAAAAATAAACAGAGTTCCTATTAACAACGCATCTTTTAATGTTTATTTGGAAAATGCTGCCTAAAAGTTTTCCTTCCATTTCCTTTTTAAATGGGATCCTCAGTGGCTTAAAAACTTAATTAGCTTCCTAGGTTCCACATTAATTTTCATTTGAGCTGAACATAATCTCTTATCTATAACTTTTTAAAAAATGCGGATGAGAAAGGTGTAAGTATGATCAGTGGAGCAAATAAGCTGGCAATAATCATAGCCGTGAGACATTAATTGGTGTCTGGGTGGTTCTATTCATAGCAATGATTATTAGTATATTTAGGTAATGTGGCAGATTTTGCCCAGTCATAGAAGCATGCTACTAAGTGCAGTAAATAAATATCCCAAGAAGTATATTGCAAAAAAAGGTAAAAACGTACATTTATTCAATAAATTCAGTTCACATTCAGGTTGCAGTCGAAAGAAGAGAGAGAAGCCTACCCTAACGAGTACTTTTCCTATCACAAATGGCGAGCTAATCTGGCATTACATGTATGGGAGTATGTTGCAAGCTGGGCAGAGACAGGCGAGCATTGCTTGAGGTAGGCAAGGGTTGAGGTGTGAGCAGTAGAGTCAAGAGTCTAATCCAAGGGTCGAAAAGCCAGGGACTCATTACCAGAGGGGTGTCCAAGAGTCATAGCCAAGTAGTCCGAGGGTAACACACAAGCAGGAGTGGCATGGAGCCAAGAGACAAGGTCAAGAGCCGATCCAAAGGTCATACCAACAGAGTAGAGTCTGGAGCAATGGTCACATAGTCAGTGGTAGAATGACTTGTTGCTCGACCCAGTGCCTGCTTCCTCATTTATGCCAGGTGCATGGCTGTGCCATGTTGGGCTAATGCTTGAGCCATTGCTATGGCTTGTTAGCGCCAGATGTCTCCCCCTTCTCTTGGGGAACTCTTGCCATGCCTTATTTTGTCTGTGCTCCAGTGATTCTGGGTATGATGGGGTGAGGCAGCTTGCATAACCTTGTATGAACCTGGATCAAGAACTTGAACCATTGGAGCACTGTCCCCTGAGGATGGCCCCTTAAATGCTTGCATAATCATAGTTGTCCACAGCCCTGCTGTCAGTGACTGGCTGCATGCTCCCATACATAATTTAAATTAAAAAGAGCTGTGGTGGCTCAAGTGGTTAAGATGCTGAACTGCAGGCGGTGGAAGGTTGGTAGTTCAGCAGTTCAAGACCCGGGTGCCGCATGATGGAGTGAGCTCCCATCTCTAGTTCCAGCTCCTGCCAACCTAGCAGTTTGAATTTCTTTTTTTTTTACTTTTATTTTTGCTTTTCATTAGACATTACATTTTCACAGATTACATATATTTTCAGAGTCTATTCATCCTCCATTTTTTTACCCAGTTATATATCCTTAACCATCTTTTACTTTGTACATTTTTATTTTTTATCTTGTAACAACCTAACAGTTTGAAAGCAATAAATTGCAAGTAGATAAATAGGTACCACTTCAGTGGGAAGGTAACAGTGTTCTGTGCGCCTTGGTGTTTAGTTATGCCGGCCACATGACCACAGAAACATCTTTGCTTAAAGGATGATTGCCAGAGTCTGTCTATATGTAAATATAAGATGGATCCAAAGCACAGCCTTTTACATTGCCAGCATCTTTTAGTTTGGGAGATATCTATCACCAGGGCTCTAGTCGGGGGGGAGCTCTCAGGTACGGAGCTCCGGAAGAGAACCTCTAGGGGGCGGGGCGGTCAAGTGGTGAAGCCCCGCCCCCTTCTTTACCCCGCCCTCTGCTTCGATCCTCATTCCGTTTGGGAATGAGGATGAAGCAGGAGGGTAAGTAGCCGGGCCTTCTGACACACTTCCGGTGATGTCAGGGGGTGTGGCCTTCTGTCACTTCCGGTGATGTCAGGGGGCGTGGCATATGCAAATAAGTTATGCTAATGAGTTATGCTAATGAGCTCCGGCAGCTCTTTTTCTACAACAAGACCCCTGTCTATCACCATTGTAAGAAACTACATGCCATCAGACCAGCATCTGAACATCCAAGCTATTCTGCTAGCCAGGCGCTTTTAGCAAAACAGTCTGTTTTTCTCACTTCTGGTCATAATTAAATTGCAAAGCCTATTTATTTCAGTCCCTTCCATAGCTCTACCAATGCATTTGAGTAACGATTGGTGACCCTAGGCCATTAACTGGGCTCCTGCTATAATTCCAGTGAACGACTGTGTTAAAAAAACTTCACACTAGTGCAGTTATGTCTAACTAAAAATATGCTTACAACTAAAGATATGCAAGCACCTGGAACCAGCTCTCATTCTGCTTGCTGAAGCTAATTGTTTGGCAGTCTATTTGGATGTGCCTCAATGAACTCAAAGTTTCTGTTGTGTACGATTATCCTGCCTTCTCACACAATTACAGCGCTTTTCCACATCAGCCCTAAGGCAAATAATTATTTTTAAAAAATATTAATTTGATACTTTTGCATTGAGATTTACTACTTAGATTCCTCAGTATGCCTTCAGTGTCTATCCATCAACCCAACTAATCTTGCAGTCTGCTGTTACAGTCCCTTCTTGAACATATGTTACAGACTACATAGGCTCAAAAAGTAGGTAAGGAAAGCTAGCCAATATCAATAATGTAAAGGGTGCATTTGATTGTGCAGGTATAACGAGGGATGAACTTCAAGTGATTCCATATAAGTGTCACTTTGATAACCCTACTATGACTCTGGGGGAATATATGCCTCAATTGTCAATTAAGAAAATTTAGTTCTTGAACAGGGCAAAAGGAACCATAAGGTGCAATGACCTGGCCCTGGAGAAAAGGCATGTGCTATGTAAATGAAAGGCTGATTAAAATGAAGTTCCACAACATCCATTGAGACAATCTAGTCAGGAGCTTGTCTCACAGGTAATTACTTTGATTACATGTAATAGTGATGTAATCAAAGTAATATGTATGCAGCTTCCAGATTTAGCTGTCCTTCCAATCTATAGTATGTATCTTCAAAATCTTGCATACTCCTATACACAACCAGCAACTGAATCAGCAGAAATGGCTTCAATAAAAGCTGTCACCTGGCTTTTTGCTTAATTAACGAATTAAAAAAGAAAGCATTAAGGCTATGCAATATTTAACATAGCTACCTGTGTCTTGATTGGCCTCAAAGTATTTTTATATCATTAAAAAATTGTTCCTTGGGACAGTAACCAATTTTAGGGTGCTGAAAAATTGGAGATTTGTTTTGAGCCTGTGGCTGACAAGGATCCACTTTCCTGTGTGCAGCAGCTTTAAATAGAAAAGACCTTAGCAACACCAGACAAACTTGGAGGTCAGAAGTTTCTTTGCCCATGTCATAACACGTATCTATTTAGCACCCCGAACACCAGTGCATATATTACGACCATGGTTTTGCCGAACACTAATCTCACATATTACATTGCTGTCCCAAATGATCATTTTGTATCTTTTTACAACATTTATATACTGTATTCAAAACTGATGCACACAAATAATATCATACATGCGTGCATTTTATGGGGGGGATGGCACAGGGAAACAAAAAAATGATGTTTTAAAAAGACTCACTGATTTGTTTCTCACAAAGAAGTGAGACTGAAATGGAAATATTTTAACCAATTAGCAAACTGGTGAAACTCACTCTCATCCAAACACCAAACTTCCCATGACATTAAGATCCAATGATCAGAGCCTTCAAGGTGCTGCTGAGGGCAATATGGTTTAGGACTGTGGTGCTGGGGAAGAGAGGATGAACTCACTCATGCTATTTTTCTAAATGAACCCCCCCCCCCCCCAATCTGTGTTCTTTAAAATCTGGAGGAAAAAAGCCATGCTTGCCATTTTCCCCATACTGGTCTTAAAGCGGATCAATAGCCAAAAGGTTGCTGCTGGAAATGGACATGAACCTGCTCATGAACTAAAGTTCATGATTAATTTTGACTGGTTTGTGGTTTGCGAAGTGAAGTCCCTGGCAGGTAAACAGGCATGAACTTTCCACAAACTTTCCAGCTGTTTGTGACAGTTCATTAACAGATACATTTCCAGACAGACTATCTCTGCTCAATCTAATTTTTTACAAACCTTCACAAAGCAACAGGGGGCAGAACTTGGAGGACATGTAGAGGAACATCCGGGGGAGGGCCTCTGTGACTTTGATGTCTCTAACTTGTACAGGATCTGCTCTATACACTCCTGAACCTCCTGAACCTGTGCCTGTCAAAATGACCACCTGTCAATGAAAGGTGATCATTTTGACAGGTGCAGGTTCAGGAAGTTCAGGAGTGTATAGAATGGATCTTGTGCAAGCTAGAGACACCAGACTCACAGAGGATCCTCAGCTGACTCTCCTCTTTGGTAAGGATTGGATTTATTGGGTATGAGTTACAGCTGCCCAAAAAGGTGCCTCCAGGAAAGTGATTTCTGCAGAAATGACCACCTGTCATTTCCCCAGAAAGCACTTTCCTGGAGGCATCTTCTTTAGGGGTGGTCACTCAGACCACATAAATTCAGTCCTCACCAAACTAGGGGGTAGACAGAGGAAAGTCATCTAGAGATCCCCTGCGAGTTTGGTGTTTCTAGTATGCTGAAGGAGGGGGGGTTCTATTGGCTCACAAACCTCATGAACCAATCCAATTTGCTTGGTGGCTAAAATTCATGACAGGTTGTGCTTCGCAAACTGGGCACATCATGAACCCCAAACCGAACCGCATTTTCCCGGTTTGTACCCATTCCTAGTTGCTGCTCCAGCACTGCTGCCTTAACATGTATCAGCTGCCCTTGTTCTGCAGCAGTTCCCCCCTCCACAGCTAAATTAACATCAGGGGATTTAAAAACAAATCCTCAGCATTCTCCATAGCCTGGTCCTTTAACATATTTGTAGAGCAGTGTAAACCTGGACTTTGTGGTGATTAAAATTATAGGTAGTAAATACTGGTGAATAGAAAATATTATTAAAGTATATTTTTATTACAGAATATCACAGAATAGTGAATACAAGCTTTTGATTTCCTCAAGACTCTTCATAAGGCTGGATGTTAAGGACTAAAAAGAAAAGAGACAAAACCTGGTTCAGGGTATATTGGATGAGCCCAAAGAAATACAATTTGTAGTTTTCTGTAAATGGAGATCAGGTGATTATGCAAATTGATAAGATTGTATGGTAATGGGTATAAGACTCCTGGTGACTGTGATAACTAGGAACATTTGATAGCTAGGAGCACTTGAACAGCTGTTTCAGAAGACCTGAAGAAGCATCACTTTTGCATATGCAGGAAGTACCCAGTCAGAGGTATCATAGGGGAACACTTGGATTGAAATGTTTTGTAAGGGGTCTCTCTGTGGTAGCCATTTTGTGACTCATCTTGCCTCCATGGCAGCCTATGTTTGGTGGCACTGTTACCCTATCTCAGAATTCCTAACATATCCATTGGCTCAACAAGGCTAGGGACCCCTGGTTATACGGTAGCCTTAACCGTACCTTTGTTCACCAGATCGTGAAAGTTAATTTGGGAGGGGGAAAAAACCCAACCTTAAATCACTAGGATAAGATGAGACATACATCTAAAAGTAAATACAGAAAATGAACAGCAAAGTCCACAAAATAAAACTTTATGGGGCAGAAAAGGTCTCCGAAAGAAGATAAACAACTGAATCACTGCAGTAGTGTAACACATATCTACACATTCTCCTAAAAGATGATGAATGCAAGCAACAGAAAACCGGTTCCTTAAAGGGTAGCACTGACTGACACTTGAAGGCCCTTTTTAAATTTTGTTTGTGTGGCCCCACGTAGTTGTTCCAAACTTGTTTCTCTGATTTAAAAAGAAAAGCAAACAGGATTCTGCCCAGCAGCAGACATATGCCTCTTGCAGCACTACCCTGGAACCAGGAATTTCTAGTGAAATATTTAGCTGGCTGAGAATACCCCACTGAACACTCATGACACCATGCCAAGAGAGTAGTCCCAATAGGGTTGCCAGCTCGAGGTCAGAAAATTCCTGGTGATTTGAGGGCAGAGCCTAGGGAGGGCAAAGTTTGGGGAGGGTGCTCAGTATGGATGTGATGCCAGGCAGTTTCTAATTCCAAAGCTGGCATTTTCTCCCAGGGAGCTGATCCTTGTAGTGTGGAGATCAGTTGTAATTCCAGGTGATCTCCAGTCCCTACTTGGTGGAAAGTACCCTTAAATTGCAGCAGACTTAAGGTGACCCTGTAGGGTTTTCAAGGCAAGAGACATTCAGAGGTGGCTTGCCATTGCCTGCCTCTGCATCATGACCCTGGACTTCCTTGGTGGCCTCCCATCCAAATACTAACCAGGGCTGACCCTGCTTAGCTTTCAAAAATAGGCTAGCCTGGGCTATCTGGGTCAAGGCACTTGGAAAAGGACAACCATCAGTTCCAAGCAGCTTTATCCAGAATCCTACCTTGTTCTGTTCAATGAGGCTTACTCCCCGGAAGGAGTTTAGTACTGCACAGCAAGTGCATTAATATATCATTTTTCAAATGGTGCCTAAATTGGGGAATTAATAGTAACTTTTTTATTCTAGAGTAAACTAAATTGGACAGAACACACAACAGCCTTTCCACTTGCACATCATTACTATGTACAAACTAATTAATGGAGACATCTCCATGTCAATTTTTACAACTTGGCCTCCAGCTAGAAATCATTGCAGCTCGATCCTTGCTTTCTTTATTTGGCAGTAGATCCCAGCATATTGAACAAGAGCTGCTCCCAACTAGATGTGCAGCCAAAGGTTCCCTTGCTGCTGTTGTTGTTTTGCATTTAGAGCCTTCTGCATCTAAACGGAGGTATTTAATCCCTTTGTCATCGTACAGCCATAAAAAATTACAGGGAGACAGAAGTTAGCAATGGCTGCTTCACAGACCCCCCCTAGCAATGCATGGAAACAGATTTTCAAAGCAGTTCAAAGAGTCCAGTTTCCATCTGTGTTTGGTGAAGGGTGCAAAAAACCTTGAGGCCATCTGAAAACTCTGCTTCATCTCTAACACTTGGAATAACAAAGGTGTTATTTTTCAAAGCTCAGTTCTCCCCTCCTGGGGTGGCTCTGCAGATATAGTTCAGGGAAGGTGGGAAACTTCAGAGTAGATATTCCCCTTCTAGACTTTGCCTCCTTCAGGGAGTTCTTTTGAGGATGTCACAATGGTGGCCTATATAACATGGGTTACTGCCAGCAGAGGCCAACTGTTAATGAACCCTATAGACAAATTCTTTCTTCTGGTTTCTGTGCGCAAAAAAAAAAAAAAATCTCCAGAGAAAAAGCAGCCAGGTTCTTCTCTCCCCCCCCCCCCCCCCGCTTTGGTGTGTTATTTGATAGAATGAAAGTAGAGGGTGCTGTGCATCCATAATACAATGTAAAACGAATACAAGCCACTGTTCTCGCTGTTTGATTCAGCAGTGTAACAATCTCAAATGCACAATATTGAGAAGTTCCTTTTTTATCACTAATGTTTGCTTTGCCTGCACACAAGAGCATCTTCCTCAACTTCTAATTATTTCAAAAGAAATGTGATCACGTTTATATGCATCAAATGTTAATTTAGGGTTACCTTATTTTGAAAAGCAAAAAAGGGGACATATTTCCTGACTGACTACTTCAAATAAATGATCACTATGACAAATCTCATTTTAAATACCCCTACTATTTAAACTGTGATAATTGCTACTAACTAGGAATATTCCTAACCTTCCAACAAAAAAGAGGACATTTTCATTAGTGTTTTTTTAAAAAAGAGCCCAATAGAGGACAGACACCTGAAAAGAGGACATGCCCTGGCAATTCTAGTTAACCCTAGACTGAAAATCAAGACTAGGTACCTGTAGCTGCAGGGAAACCTGCCACTTGCTTGCTTACATCCATCTCACTCCTTGTATCTCCATTCCACCTCTCTCTCTATCTCTGTGTTAGTAGCCTATCCTCTCCCTTCCCTCTCTGCTCTTTGTTTTGTCTCCCATTGTTGAAATTTTGATTGTAAGCTCCTAAAACAGGGTAGTTCAAGGTTAGATGACTTAAAACATTGGAGATTCACCATTTGATCCTGTAACAGAGCTGCAAAAAGCAGCAGCAGGAGGGCCTGATATGGGCCTATACTGCAGTATCAGGAAAGTGGGGGGTTTAACTAACCCCATAATGTCATTTCTCTTCATAAAGCTACCCAGCCAGGCACCCCTATAATGTTTGCTTTCCTGGAGTGTATTTTGAATCAAGGAAATGGCACCGCAGTGTGTAATGCGTGTGTGCGTATGTGTATAGCATGTGTGTGTGTAAGGAGGGTGGGGGAGGACTAAAGTTCCTTTCTCCAGCAGGAAGGCCTCAGTCCATATCAGGCCTCCATGTGGTGTTTTTGCTAAATTTCACACTGGGCAATTTGAGCATGGATTCCCAACATCATGTGTATTTTGGCTCTCAGTTGTAAACATGGATTCATTTGTACTAATCTGCAACATGATGAAAAGAGTCTTATTACACTCTTGCTCCAAGCTAGAAACAAGGGACAAGGGGAGTGGTAAATTTCCCTCAATATGTGGCTTGACAATCCCAACAACTGTTAGAGAAGGTTGTTACATGTACACTGGGATAAAGTTATAACTTTATAAATCAATCACCGTGCTCATCTAAAGAGGGTTTTCTTTTTTTACTGTTGATGATTTTGCTACTTGAAGGCATTTCTCTTGGATAATAATATACAAAGATACAGTGAATTTACAATAAGAATGATCCATCATTGTTTAATCTAATTTTCAGACCACATGCTTTCTAAATGGTACGAACAACCAGCTATTTCTTCTGGTGCTGATGTTAATTTCCATCTATTATGTTTGTGGTATTGCAAAACCACTAAGTGTGAACTTAAATTCACAACATATAAGTTATCAGAACTGTGAAAAATCAGAAGAGCTTTTCCAAGCTTTTTGTAGCTCCCGTAGCAAAACAAGAGACAATGAAAAGACTTGTGAATGTTTCCCATAAGACACAACATGTCCAAAAATGGTAATACAACAACAACACTCTTCATACTGTATTTAAAAAGTCATGTTCAAGGACATGCCAATCAGGTAAGCTTGAATGAGATCATAATTGCACAGGGCTGTCCTATACACCTCTTGATGAAGACCAATGGCTGCTTAGTAACAACTGTGCTGTAAAATATTCAATGTTTTTCAGGGGCCGCTTGCTGGTGAGTGTCTTTATTTCAAAGCCACCACTGCTGGCTACATTTCAGATTTCACCTGTCTGACTTCAAAGTAAACAGAAGGTACATTAGGTAATCAATGGTTAAATAGGATGCCAGGAGCAAGATAAATAATGTAACACTGAGTCAATATATAAAAAAAGTCAAAAGTGATATAAACAGCCAAAAGTTGCACTTCACAAAAGAGAATGTGATTTAACTTTGGTGTTGATCATCGCTATGCCTTCCTATATGTTTTTGACATTTATGGGCTCTGTCAATACCTATAAGTACCTTCGGGCATCCAGAGTTAGTGGGGGGTAGCCCTGCTTTGAAGTAATCTTCCTACGAGCCACACCTGAAATCACAGAGTCAGCCAATCTTAGATTGTGATTCCTTTCTTCATAGATACATTTTATGGTTTTAAGGAATGCAATCAGCACCTAAGTGTTTTCTGAGGCCAAGCAAATCTGTTTCTACAAAGAATGCGTGTAAACTGCTATCCATTTCAGGACTTAATTTTTATGACTTCTGTCATACAAGTACAATAATAGATTGGCAGGCATATTTGTGTAAGTATGTTACAGATCAGTCTAAGGAACCAGGTTTGAAATACTGGCCCTTTGGTATTCTATTTTCTTACCCTGACCTGGATAGCCCAGGCTAGCATGACCTCACCAGATCTTGGAAGTTAAGTGGGGTCAGCCCTGGTCAGTATTTGGATGGGAGACCACCAAGGAAGTCGGGTCTCATGACATAGAGGTGGGCAATGCAAAACCACCTTTGAACGTCTTTCACCTTAAAAACCATAGGGGCTGGCCACAAGCTGGGTATGCTGGTGACGTGTTCTACCACCATTCTCTTTTCTTGCACAGAAGCTACATAAGTCATTCTACAAACACAAATAAAGTGTTGTGACACAGATTTCTCCATCTAACAGTGCAATCTTCTGTAGTGTAAGCGTGCCTAATAAAGCAATTAATATCTATTTTTCATGTTTTCAAATGTTCTTTTAGAGTATCTATAGGTGGGTGGGCTTGCGTACATATGTGCATCCTCCAATGTCTTATAATGAATTAACAGAGCAAGGCATACCAGTCAATGCATGCTTGTCCTTTGACATTGCACATTAATACTGTCAGTCAGCCTGCTTGGAGGTGCTATTATGTCTTACATAATGTGGGCAATTTGCTTAACGTATAACAAAATGTTCCTTATGTTGCAACGTGTGATATGGAAGAAAATTCCACTCCCACATCAATCTTCAGCTGTTTTCAAAGAGTGCTATTTCATTATATTAATCTGAGTGCCTTTTAAAAAACAACAACCAAGTATTGAAAAAGTGCCTCTCTATGTCACTTTAGACAAGCCTCAAAGCACATGAAAATAAACCCACTGAGAAGTTTCAGATCTTCAGAGCTTGATTCCAAAACAAGTTCAGTGCTACTTACCTTCAACTGCCCTGGTAAATTGCTTGCTGGCTATTATACCATTGTGCTACACAAATGCTCATGTGTACAGCTGCATGTAGAGAGCATGACAGCAGCACCTTACAGTGGCAGAAACTGCAGAAAACTGTAGAAAGCAATGTGCAGAAAAGCAGGGAAGAAGTGCTCTGCATGCTGTTTGGCAAGGTTCTTTCACTCCAAGATTGGCTACTCAGATGCAACATAGTTATTTGTTCTGCTGACAGCTAGAAGCAGAAGGTCGATAATGGGAAAGTATGATGGACCCCTGTTCCTTCTATTCTGTGAAGCAGATCTTCCCACCAAAACACTGTGCACCACTCTGACTGAGCAGCCCCTTAGTAGCATGTTTGAATTATAAACTTATAACATTCTTTGTGTCCCATCCAGGGTTTTTTGATTGATTGTTATGTCAAATTATTACTAGGGTATATGCAATATACATATATCTATATCCCTGGCCTTTATTTAGGTCATTGGCCAGAAGAACTGGGGTATATTTGGCAATCAATTATTAGAGTGGGTTATGGCAGGATAAGTTAGGTAGCTGAGACCTAGCAGCACTGGGAATTGTAAACTATTAGGGTAGCATATACTAAGGTGTTGTGTCAACCAGCTCTATCTAGTTGTCTGAGGCTTGCAAAGATCACTAGCAGCAGTGACGATGGGGCAAGGGATTCCAGTGCTCCTGGGGAGGAGAAAGTACAGCGGTGGGACTAGGCATGAAGACAAGGGGATGGGGAAGTGGAGTAGCTCAGCCAACTTCCAGCCTACATCCCATCCCAAGAGTTGCTGGCAGTGGGGCTAGGTTGAATGACCCCCCCGCCTCTGACATTGCTGCTTTGTAATGCCAGGTCTATAAATAATAAGATCATGGTCCCCCGGGACTTTCTGCTTCAGCAGAAAGTAGTCCTGGCGTACATGATCAAGACCTGGGTGTGTGAAGGGGAGACAGTAGCTCTCTCTCAGTTGGCTCTCCCCAGGTTCTTGGACCTCCACCAATCGTGGATTAGGAGGTGGGGGGAGGAGTGGCTCTATTCATTTGGGAGGCTTACTCCTTCAGGACGCTCCTGCCACCTAAGATCGTGGGCACAGAGTGTGCTGGCCTAGTGTGGGAAGCCAAGGAGAGTTTGGCAAAGACAGATAAAGTGTTGTGACACCATCTGCCCAACACACTGGCCAATAGCCTGCCATCCCTGATGGAGGCCGTGTTGGGCTGGGCACTGGAACACCCAAGACTATCAGTCTGATTGGGTGATTTCAATGTCCATGCTGATGACAAAACCTCCACTCAGGCAGTGGACCTAGTGTTGTTGATGGCGGCACTGGGACTCTCCCAATATGTAACAACCCCCACCCACTGAGCTGGTCACACGCTTTATCTGATCTTTGTGGCGGGGGTTACGGTGGACCAGATCACTGGTCAGGCAGTGCCATGGTCAGACCACCTTGTCCTGAGGACCTGTATGAATGTTTCACCTTAACCTTGCTTGGGCAATGAGCATATTTTAGCTCACCTGCAGAGCCAAATGGACCCAATGCGGTTTCAGATGGCTCTACGGGATCCAATGCCCCCTGACGACTCATTAGATAAGCTTGTAGAAGATTGGCATAGTAAACTTTCTGCAGCCATTGATGAGATTGCTCCCCGACGCTCTCTGTGCCCTCGCTCCAAGCTTGCACTTTGGTATACCCAGGAGTTAAAGCTGATGAAGCAAGGGCTACAAGAGCTAGAGAGACAGTGGTGGGTGCCTGCAACGAAGCTACAAGAGCATCCTATAGGATGTTTATGAGATCCTATGAGATGGCAGTCAAAGCTGTGAAGAAAGAGTACTACGCAGCTTTTATTACACTTTTGAGCTCATGCCCAGCCCAATCGTTCAAAACGATTTGGTCCATGATGACTCTGCCACAAGGCAGGTCAAATGCTAGGGAATTGGACATTGGCTCTGAAGCTTTTGTGAGCTATTTAACAAAGTCTTGTTGCTCCACCATGACCTCCCAGCCACAATTGAGACAGTGAGCGAACTTGAGGCTCCATGCACTTCTTCAAGTCAGGTTATGGATCATTTCAGTCCACTCAGTTTAGACGAGGTTGACAAACTGCTCTTAACTGTATGCCCCACGGTCCCCACCATGTGTCTCCTTGATCATACACATCATGGCTAGTCAAAGCTGGTCATGGTGGGCTTTGAGGTGCCCTAGGGGAGATTATCAACAAATCCCTCTTGGAGGGCCAGTTTCCTGGGACACTTAAGAAGGCCGTGGTCAGTCCCCTCTTGAAAAAACCATCCTTGGATCTGGCCAAATTGGCAAACTGAGCCAGTTTCCAACTTGCCCTATTTGGGCAAGTTAATCGACAGGGCCATGGCAGACCAGTTGCAGAGCCTTTTGGATGACACTTCCACTCTAGGCCCCTTCCAGACCAGCCTTCACCTGGGAAACAGGATGGAGACAGCACTAGTCACCCTCACAGATGACCTCCAGAGGCACCTCAATCGAGATGGATTGGCAGTGCCGCTGTTGTTGGACTTGTCAGCAGCATTTTACATGGTTGACCATCAGCTACTGATCCACTGCCTTGCTGACTCTGGAGTTCAGGGGCTTGCCTTGCAATGGCTCACATCCTTCCTTCAGGGTTGGAGACAAAGGGTGGTGCTAGGGAAACAGCTGTCCTGAAGGCATCCACTGACCTGTGGAGTGCCTCAAGGGGTGGTACTTTCCCCAATGCTGTTCAACTTCTATATGCACCCCCTTGCCCAGAATGCCCGGAAGCATGGGCTGGGGTGTCACCAATATGCAAATGACACCCAGCTCTATCTGCTGTTGGGCAGGAAGATCTGGACTGGGGTTTACAAGCCATGGCTGGTTGGCTTAGACTGAGTTGACTGAAACTGAATCTGATGAAGATGGAGGTCCTGTACCTGAGCCGGGGTGGCCCAAGGGTAAGGATCCCACTTCTGACCTCTGATGCGGTGCAGTTGGTGCCAGAATTGGAGATTAGGAGTCTGGGAGTGCTCCTGGATGCCTCTTTAACAACGGAGGTCCAGGTAGCAGCCACTGCCAAGTCAGCCTTTTATCAACTTCGGCTGATTAGGCAGTTGGTTCCCTTTCTTGAATGCAATGATTTGGCAACAGTGATCCACGTGATGGTCACCTTGAGATTAGAATACTGTAATGCTCTCTACCTGGGGCTGCCCTTGTCCCAAATCCAGAAGATGCAGCTGGTGCAAAATGCTTCAGCCAGGCTGTTGATGGGTCTCTCTTAGCGGGAGCACATTCAGTCTGTACTGAAAGCATTGCACTGGCTGCCAATAGCATACAATTTGCTTCAAGGTGCTGGTTTTGACCTTTAACACCCTTTATGGTCAGGGTCCAGCATATAGAGGGACGCCCTATATGTTCCCCAGAGAGCACTGCATTCAGGGGCCCAAAACTGGCTAGCCTTCCCTGGTCCCAAAGATGCCAGGCTGGCAATAACCAGGGCCAGAGCCTTCTTGGTGGCAGCTCCGTACTGGCGGAATGAGCTCCCGGAAGAGATCAGGGCCCTACAGGGCCTGCAAGATGGAGCTCTTCCACCAGGCCTTTGATCAGGAGCTGCCTCAAACACCGAGGAGTGTTCCTGTGCCCTGGCTTTACCGCCTTCAGTCTGTCTCGCCACACAAATTAATTGACCAGACTGAGCTGATGGGAGAATACCATCATGACTGTCACCTAAGTAGTATTATTTAATCTAGAAATCTCTGCTCTCACACTTTGAGTATTATTCTGGCACGTTAGGAAAACTGATAACTGACTTGTTTATAGCTGTTTTTATGAGTGATTTTAATTGTATTTATATATGCATTTTTATGCAAGCTGCCCTGAGCCTGCCTTGACGAGGAGGCGGGGTATAAATGGAATGAATGAATAAATAAATTAATTAATTAAAGAAGTTATTTGGCACTTGACACATAGTAAAGTTGAAACAAAACAGTTGACTTTATTGAACAGGCACAGTTGTAACAGGAATAGGGCAGAGGATGATGAGTTCTTTAAACTAGTTCTTTATAAGAAAATTAGAATATCTTGAATAGGCAACAGAGTATACTTGAAGCTTGAATTCTAAAAGATTTAGTTCTTTACTGTGAGATAGTTGTTTGTCTTGGAGATTTCTTACAGCAATTAAGTTTCATAATCTCAGTTTTCTGGATGTTAGAACTTTCTTCCTGTATATCAATATTTCCCTTTTTGAATTATAACTTTCCCTTTCTGTACTCTTGAGGAGTTTAAGATTGTTTCCCTTTTCACTTCTCAAACCAGATGTCTCTTCTGAGTGGAACCCTCTAACTAACTGGGTAAGGAATATCTTCCTTTCCCTAGGAGTGACAACCCTTTTCTGTTTGGCTAGGCTGACAGTTTTCAACTAATTACCCAACCTCTTCTGGAAAACCTTAGCTCCAGTTCTGGAGGCAGTGAACAAACCAAATTCAGCTAGTGCTGACACTTAGACATTAAGTTCTTTCTGAACATTTCCCCAAATGTATTGGTGGACTGTAAAGGTTAGTTGTGTCCTTCCAGTTCCCAAGTGCCTTGTCTGTTTCCCTCAGACTGACACACACACACACACACACTTCTCCTGACTGGCAACTGCCAAGTCAAAATCCAAACGATGACTGACTGACTCTCTGACAAGACTCACAAGATTTTATAAAACTCTCCTCACCCTGCACTGACACACAAGCAGGCAGCAGCCTGTCACTCTTTTCAGTGAGGCATTAACCCCTAATCTCCCAGCTCTCTGAGTTTGATGCATTAAGCATCCTGGTTTTTGAGGTCAGCTCATCACAGAAGGCTCTACATTAGGGGACTCTGTGCTGGAAGCTAGAAGTGTTACTTCACATGGGGTTGTTTTTTGCGTGTGTTACAGAGGTCACAGTCTCTCTACTAATGTCCATGGATGGAGATTATTATACATTTGCATCTTTTCTTGCCTTGTCTATGGAAAAAAAGCCTATGGAAAATGTTTTGTAAAGAACCTTTTATCTCTAGGACTTCAGCACAGCTAAGAAAACAAAACACTTAGAAGAATCTCAGATGCATATCTTAGCTAGATATCAAAGATTATTGAATGCATGAAAGTTGTCTCTCAAGAACAGGAAAGCCTAATGGAGGAGCCAGTTGGTGTGGTATAACAGTAGATAATGATGAGTTATGCTACATGGAATAGTTAATAGTTCTTGGCTGAAGAAGCAGGCCAGGAATTCATCTTCAATTTATATATGGAAATTCACCTGCACAAAATTTGGAAGTCTGCATTCCATGAATACTGGTGCCAATAAAACCTGACCGATAATATCTACTGTGGGTTTAACTCCAGGTTTAAACAGCAAAGCTCAGCCAACTGGCAGGCAAAGAACAAGAGGCAGCCAGGCTACCTGCTAGCTTTGGGTCCATTTGGTGATTATTCAGATTGGAGATGGCCTTTCCCTTTTCTTGGTGCCAAATGCAAAGATGGGTGGATGAACATCTGCTGCTTTACTGGGGCATGGATCACAAAGAAGTGAAATGCTGGTAGGACTTGCTCCTCCGACAGCAGAACTGAAGCAGAGAAGGAGAATCTCCATGTTAACATAATTTCTGCTGGCATGCCGATATTCTTGGTCACTTGCTTAAATTTCCCCCCACATCTCCTATTTGTACTAAGGGAACACCTTAGTTTTATTTTGCATAGAACATCTTTGCCAGTTGATCTCCCGGTCTGTTCAGCTTGGCACTGAACATCTTGAATGCATGCCAAACAGATTTGCATCAGGTGTTTTCAAAACTGTACACATATGATGATTTGCAGGTGCAAACAGATCGGTGGCCATTGAAATTTCCGGGAACTATTTATACAAACACTGAAAAGTAGGATTTTAAAAAAAGAAACATAGCATTTATTTATCACTGTTTCATGTGATTTGTGACTGATGTAACTGTCCAGTTAAACAATTGCCTGCTGAGTAGAGTAGACAGGGATGGAGTAAGACTCGACTGGGCCATATCAAAACATGCATGTATGAAAAACAGATTGCTTTGTTGTGCAATGTCAGGAAGGAATACAGTTAAGCCAGTGGGGTACAAAATTCCCAGGACTGAAGGCAGCTTGAGGTCCCAGTGAAGCAGAAAGCATCCTTTATTCAGTGAACCCATTTCAGTTTATTTTACTTTTAGTGCATTTCTGCACTGCAGCCACTAGGGGTGCCAGGCAAGGCAGAGCAGAGCAAACAGACAGACCCTTTGATCTGGTACTGTTTGCCACCTTTTTAAAAAAGCTGTGATTTATTTTAGAAAGCTCTCCATGGCTGTACACTTTTTTAAATGATGAAGAGGAAGCAAGCATTTGCCTGTCATGAGATGTTACTAAGACCATCAACCAATTGGTATGCCTTCATTTCTCTTTCCCCACCATCTAATTCTTCTGTGTTTGTCATCCCCCCCCCCAGCCTTATTACTTCTTCATCCCTACCCTGGCTGCGGAGTTAAAACACACTTAATAATAGATCAGAAAACCTCTGTTCATATTATGAATAGGAGGAGTGTCAAGTTGTTATTTCCCAAGTATCTATCAAAGTAGTGAAAGTGTGATTCTCCAACTCCACACACACACTTCAATGCATTGCAATCTGTATTAATTTGTATTAGAGGTTATATATGTGGAATAGTGGGCACTTTAGTTTCAGTGTATATCAAAGCAAACAATACTCTAGCTTAAGTATGTGACAATAATTTATATTTGTGGTTTTAAAACAATCTTGTTTTAGACTTAGTTAAAGCTCATGTGAAATCTGGGATTAGAAGTTAGAACTACAAGTGTAGATGTATGTGTAAATATAACAAGACTATAGAGAGAAACACTGATAAGCATAGGATATACAAATTGAGTAGATGGTATAGAGAATCCTTGAGGTGGCTACAAAGAGGGTCATGGGAGTTTTCAGAATCTTTAATAAACAGGAGAGCATTTTTGGCAGAAACCATCTGTAATGATTCCTTGTTTTATATGTGTGTGTGTCTCTTTAAAAGTTTGGTTGCATGGCTGTGTGATCGACAGAGAGGGGGAGGGGTTTTAGAAAGTGTTTCTGAGTGGATGAATGGGTATGTCCTTCAGGAGTGACAGTTAGAAGTTTGACAGTTGATAAGTTAGTTCTGAGGTCTGAGGGAGAGAGACAGTCTTGTGTGTGATACAAGAGTTAAGTTATGTGTATGAAGAAAAGTTGTATGTATAAGGAAACAAAAGTTAAATGAAAGTCTGAGTGACAGACTGGAGTGAAATAGGAAACGTATATGACCCTGAGTAATGAGTTACAAAGTTACTTGAAAAATCCCTGTCAGAAAGGGAGCAGATCCTGTGTGAGACACAACGAAATTGTTAAAATTATTCACATTACTGGTTACATTGTTCTACACTTTTATTTATGAACTGTTTCAATAAATCTTATTTTATTTAAGTCTGCCAGCTCTGAAAGAAATAATTCCTCAGGAAACACATAGACCCTCATGAGACTTTAAAAACTCGACCTTACTATCCAGTGATAGCCAAAAGAAAGTATAAAGGTTTGGAAAGCCTAAAATTTCCTGGTAGCAGCCTAACCTACCCAGTTGAACAAAATAAAAAGAACCCTTTTAAAGTGAAACCAGGCCTCCCCAGATAAGGGGCCGTCACACCATCTGTCTGAAAAGAAGTGAGGAAAGTTGCCCCTGCTTCTTTTACACAATTATGAACACTTATATAGATATATAAGCAATATAAATATAGAGGCTTATAAACTACTGAATGATGTGAAGTAAAATCTATTCTTTACTAATCCTGTCTCTTTTCCTTTAATGCTTCCTAACTAATGAAAAATTATTACTGGATTCACAGTAACATAAAGCCAAGTGATGTCTTTTGTTATGATATTTGTTTTGGATTGGGGGCATGGAGGAACCAAGATGAATTTTTTGTCTGGGGGCACATGGTGGCTCTCAGCAGCTCAGAGTGAAGCAACTTGTCAAACAGCATGAATGGGTTGACTAACAGCCAGAATGATGAGCAAAAAAAATAGGTTCCTGGTTTCCAACTGCTGAAAAGGACATGAGCTGAATCAGTAGGTGTTTGAGCATCCATAATTAGTACACAGTTATGGAAACAATCTCATAAGGTCATGTTCTAAAAAGCTTTGGAACATCCACTTTCCTAGTCTCACTTCCTTTGTAAGGAATTGCACACTGGTTAATACAATGTTCAAGAATTATATTAAGGAATTGACTCCTCCCAAAAGTAGTTATAAAATTCCACTGGAAAAACATCAATCCTTGGAGCCTTGTTTCTAGGCTCTTCGGCATCACAAATCAAAGCTTCCAAGACCTCAGGAGAATGTTCAGGAACATTTATCTTAGGTAAGTATCTCAATCTCTTCCTTTGCAGGGTGCCTGGAAGAGTAAATCATGGTAGTTCACCAAACCTTGATGCGATTTCTGTTGGCACAGCTAACAGCACTTCATTTCCCCCCTGTATATAAATGAAACCAGGTTCAGTCTTTGCTAATGCTTCAACCTATTTCATACAAGTCTACTAGCTGTGTTTCTATATTTATAATAAAATGGATTTGTGTAAACTAATGCCTTTTGTTAAGATTAGATGCTCCTGTAATACAAGCCCCCCTGATACCTGAACGGTCTGTCTCTTTTAATTAGGGGAATTTAGCAGAGAGAGGGCATTGGTGAAATGGGTGTAACTGATTGGATCGCACACCTATGTATACTAGGGTCAGTTTCAAAGAGAAAAAGGCTCTCAAATGATCAGGACTATTTTTTTTAGTTGAATGGTTTTTATTGAATTATACTAATTGAAGGTAAAGCATACACACCAAAACAATCAAATAACACTCAAACAAGGCTATATGGAAAAGGCAGGTTAGAGACAAAAAGGGATTTTTGAGGTGATATTTACCTCAGATGTGCAGAAGTTCAATGCTGTAAGATTGTGAATGAACAAAACTGAGGGGTTACAGCTAGTGTAGAAAACCAAAAATGTAGAAACTGTAATGTTGTACAAAACGCTTATAATCTCACAATAATGATACAAAAATAAACAGTCAAATTGAAAAATATTAATTCCCAACAGATATCAGCGTTTTGTACAACATTACAGCTTCTATATTTTTGGTTTTCTACACTTGCTGTAACCCCTCAGTTAAAAGAAGGCTGCTAGTACACTTCGTGTGCCCATTGATGGAAGGATTTGTTATGTAAGAACATGTTCAACATATAGGATATTAGTACCTTTGTATTGGATTTACACATGTTGGGAATTAATATTTTTCAGTTTGACTGTTTATTTTTGTATCATTATTGTGAGATTACAAGCGTTTTGTACAACATTACAGCTTCTATATTTTTGGTAAAATTGTGAATGGTCAGCTTACCACAAACAAGGGAGAGGACCCAAACTGGGGGTATCAATAATGATACAAAAATAAACAGTCAAATTGAAAAATATTAATTCCCAATAGATATCAGAAAGATTGACGAACTTCTCCGGAGTTTTGGCATTCGTTTCGTGAAGAACTTCTTCCAAGCATCAAGATGTGATGGTGTTGCTTCTTATTTCATAATGTGTAAATCCAATACAAAGGTACTAATATTCTATATGTTGAACATGTTCTTACATAACAAATCCTTCCATCAACGGGCACACGAAGTGTACTAGCAGCCTTGTTGATTGAGTAACAACAGTCTTAAGCATCCAGTATCAGCTCTATGATCCTTTGATGTCCAGGTGGAAAAGAAAAGCTTTGATCCAGATGTTGTTCAGCTAGATATTGGACCCAGCTTTTGTTCTGCCACCCCAGGTGCTGTGAAACTTAAAACAGAAAAAGTATATAAACAATTCTGTTGTCTGAGTTATTGAGTGTAGACTGTCAGCACACTGTGGTTTGCTAGTAGGTGAATGAGTGTAAAGGATACTTGGGCTTGCATGGTCCTTCTTATAACCTCCTGTCATGATCAGGGCTGTGCCACCAGAGGCCTACTAGGCCCAGGGAGCCTAGCTAGCAGTAGGTGAGGCTGGGCCTACAACTCCCAGAAGCCCCTGAGAGGTTTTGGAGCCAAAATTGACCAATAGGAAAAGAGGAGGGCTTGGAATAAAAGATCTGGTGCAGTAGGAAAAGCTTTTCTTTTCCACAGGGAACAGGGCCAGGAGAGGCTGCTGTGGGGAAGAGACCCTCATCCTGAGGGAAGGGTGATTAGCCTAGTGCCACTTGGAATAGTGAGCTAGGGACAGTATATATTTAGACGTCTTAGGGCATTTGATTTTTTTCTTTTCACCCACTTACTGTTATAATTCTGCAGCTTGTTCGTTTGAACTCTTATAAAATAAACTATTTTTATTGTTCACTCTGCCTGGTACTCACGCCTATTATTTGGCCAAAAGGGAGGTCAGAAGGTCTTGGGAGGGTGCTCTGGGCCTTCTCAAGGGATCCTAAATCCAGAGTGGTGGCAGCGTCAGGTGACACCCCACCTGAGCTGTGACATGGTGGCTGTAGCGGTGGGATGAACTAATTTTGGCCTTGGCAGAGTTTTTTGGGGGGGTTGGTTTTTTTTGTTTTTTTTTTTTTGCTTTTGGGCTTAAGGAAGCCCCATTGTTTAAGGTGCTTGCAAGACCAAGTAAGGGTCTGGTAAGGTGTGGTGAAAAGGTTTTCTTTATGTTCTAGTTGTCGGCTCAACTGGATAGTGAGGCAGAGTTAGATAGTGCATGTTCCTCCAAACTGGAAAAGAAAAATCAGAGAACACGCCTGTTGCTAGATGCAAGACCCAAATGGGGGCTGCAGGTCTCATGTCAGTGGAGGACACAACATAGAAAGCAATGACATCCCTGAGTGTAGAGACCTTGCATCTCCAGCTGCAACTTAAGCAGGCAGAGCTGGAGTTAGAGAAAGCAAGGCTTCAGAAAGAGAAAGAGGAGAAGGCAGCCCAGAAAGAGCTGGAAAGGTACAAAATACTGAAGGAAGAGAGAGAGAAGGCAGCCCAGAGAGAACTGGAGAGAATGAGGATGGTGCATGAGCTGGAAATTGCAAAGTTGAGAAAAGAGCCACCTTCACTTCCTCCAGATGTTGACGTACAAGTATCCTCTATAAGGAAGGCTGGAGTGGGTCATGGAAGATAACTGTGCACAATTATACCCTGGTAGCCATGTTTGTGGGGAAAGATTTAGCGGAGCTGAAGACTGTGGAACCCAGAGTCCATGAACCTGAGATGGCAGAAAAGGAGGTCAATCCAGAGGAAGATGTCTACCTGCAGTTCTTAAATGACTTTAAAGATGTTCCTGAGGAACCTAGCCAGAAAACCGATGTCTGCATAGGGGTGTTAACCCGTCGTTAGTCTAAGAAGCAACAGCAAGGTGAGCACACCCCAGGAACTGCTCCAGACCCTGTTGCAGAGCTGATGGTGGCAGAGTCTCCTCCAGTGACTCTGACTGCATTCCAGAAGGATCAAGAGGAAGATGCCAGCATGGAAGAAGTCAGTATCAACTTTGATTCCATGTTCCCATCTGGCTTGGGTAACTTTCCACACAACTATGCTGCTCAAACCAGTGAACAACAGCATCAGAAACCACCCCTAGAACCTAACACTACTGGGAAAATGGAAGAGATGGCATTTCCAAAGCCCTTTGAAAGTAGTTCCACAGCTGGAGCAGAAAAGCCAAGAGTTGTGAAGCCGCCTGAAGAGGAAGCGCCTGACTTCAGTAGGCTGACTTCAGTAAATGGCCGTCAGAGTGGAGGAAAAGAAAACCAGTTGTTCCTCAAGACTGAGTTTGCAGTGCCAGTACAACATTCCATTAGTGTTCATCATGAAAGTCAACCTGACATTAGCAGGAGAAGAGAATTTGATGAAGACTCTCTGGAGAGCTTTAGTAGCATACCAGATCCAGTGGATCCTACTATTGTGACAAACAAACCAGAAAGGGCTTGGAATAAAAGATCTGGTGCAGCAGGAAAAGCTGTTCTTTTCCCCAGGGAACAGGGCCAGGAGAGGCTGCTTTGGGAAAGAGACCCTCATCCTGAGGGGAGGGTGAGTAGTCTAGTGCTACTTGGAATAGTGAGCTAGGGACAGTATGTATTTAGACACGTTACGGCATTTGATTTTTTTTCCTTTTCACCCACTTACTGTTATAATTCTGCAGCTTGTTTGTTTGACCTCTTATAAAATAAACTATTTTCATTGTTCACTCTGCCTGGTCCTCATGCCTATTATTCGGCCAAAAGGAAGGTCAGAAGGTCTTGGGAGGGTGCTTTTGGTCTTCTCAAGGGATCCTAAATCCAGAGTGGTGGCAGCGTCAGGTGACACCCCACCTGAGCCGTGACACAGCCTTACAACCTTCCCTTGAACATGACTTTCTAATGATTTATTTTTACTTTCACAGTGCTATTACATCTGAATCAGGAAAATATGGCTTGCAAACTAAAATACAAACAGGGAATACACTGTGGTTTAGAATCCTGGTTTGCTGAGAAACAGCAAATGGTAGTTTGTAGCTTTGGGTGTAAGGGCAAACTATGGTTTGCTGTGAAAATGGCAATAACACATTAGGTGGCAATGTTCAACTGGATGAAAAGGACAGAACATACTAGCCCAGGGATACTCCAGAAGCATTCACACAAGGTCAAAACACAGTTTGCCTTTATATGTGGATAATGCTTGCAAGGTATATTCTTAAAGGACTGTGCCTCTACATATCCTTCACTCTTTTACTGGTGGGAAACTGCTGTGATTTTACACTAGACAAGGAAAACAAGCAGTGTTTCAAAACCCCTGACATTCCAAGAAGTATATAACCAAATTTGTCTGTGTTTCATCTCTCTGCTATCATTGTAACAGTTCATGTCCCACTCTGCTCTTGAATTGTCAGCTTTTATTAGAACACTGGAGGTATATTTCAAAAAGGGGTGAGTTTGTGCCATGTCTATCACACTCATTTTTGGCAAGGGTTTTGCAAGCATGATTATCACAGGCTTTCAACAAAGAGATCAAGTTGACTGATCTTCCTGGAAGCCATTGTGAATAGAGATTAGCATACAAAAGCTGAGGGCTATTTACACCTAACTGTTCTAATAAATTTTTAACTGGTAAATCATGCTGACATTGGCAAACATTAAAAGTGTGTTCTTGCAAATGTTTTAAATACTTCTATTAAATGGTTCAATGGCTGTATACTTGGAAATTGTCTTTTTGTTGTTTGTCTGAATTTAGTACTTCGGAATCTATTACTTGCCGTTTTGCATTTCTTTTAATTCTGCAGAGTGTTTTGCAATTGATATTACGTTATCCTTTCCAACATACCTGTGCAGTAGGTCACTCATGTTCCCCATGTTGTGGGAAGTTTTATAAGGCAGGGATGATCAAACATCGCACTGGTTTGCCTCATGGTCTGTTTGTGGTTGCAAAGAGGGAGTCAGATTTTTCTTTGAACGGTTTGGCTGCTTGTAAACAGTTTGAGCCTGTTCACTGGGTTATTTTTTATTCAAAGAATACAATAGAGTTCAATAGAGTTTCATGTATGCACATACTTACATTATGTCTCCCCTTTCCCCACAGACCTTTTGTTGTGGCCTACTGCTTGCCAGACAATAGTGCAAGGAAGCAGAGACCAAATCAGTCAGCTAGCAATTATAACTGCTGTATATGCATTACTATTTGGTGTTCAAATAAGTCCATGTTATTAGTGTTATTTTGCACATGCTCATCTTTACCCAACTTTACAGGACGCACAATTCCCCCCCCACCCCCAGCATTTAACTTCCTGACCCAAGTGTCTGTGACCCTGGGTAGAATAATGTCACCTATTGTGCAAATACGTAATCTCCCTCATTACAAAAAAAGAAGAAGAGGAAGAGGAAACTCTACCACTACAAGGAAACGAAATTCCACCATAGCAACTACTGCACAGCTGTAAATCTGTTCAACAGCCAGTCAATGCAGACAGGTGAAAAGATCAGACATTTGGCTCATGGGTGATCGTGGCTTTTGAGCACTCTATGTTCCCATATTAAAACGCTTTGACTGTGAAGTGCTCATCATCCCTAGTCAAAACAATTTAATGCAGACTGTGTCTTGGTAGAAGTATAGTAGCTGTTTAACCCTTTTTTTCTAGTCCTCAGCCTGCCTCCCAAATTTTCTCTTGCACACATAGGTGAAAAAGGCAGTTTGGGGAGTATGATGTTTGAAAATGATTCATAAGGAAAGAATTAAAAACCTTGTGTCAGACACTGCATGTCCCAGGCTGCTTTGGGGTTTAAAAAAGGGATGAGAGAAAAGAATCTCAATACTCCACATAATATGTCATTTAAGTTATATTTCCATTTTACTGATGAGAAAAAGAGGACAACCCAAATGAGGCATCTTCCCAGAGTTCATTGAATGAGTTCCTGATGAAAGGAGTGCTTCTTCCCAGGTCACTTAGCTCCAAGACAAACTCTTAAGTGACTGGAAAAAGCTAGTGATGGTCTGTCCCTTTCCACTAATGTACTTACCCTGCTCATAATTCTCATTTTTCTCTTAAGTTAATCACCTAGACTCTCCAACTGCTGATATGTTCACTGTGATATTTTCCCTTCGGTGTTCCAGAGGTGGAGTACTCACAGGTCCTGCTCTTTGGCTAGCCCTCAGCAGAGACAGGTGGGCTTGTAGAAACTGCTTTTTATTTAGAACATAACAGTGACACAACAACTTAACTGCAAGCAGGAGGGCTTTCTCAGTCTTCTTCAACATTCACACACACTTTCTTGCTGAGAATAAAACTAATTCAAAGAGCTCCACCAAACAGTACTAAACCATCCCCTTTAAGACATGGATGTTTTACTACAGACCCATCAACTTTAACTTAATTTTGTTTGAGTATATTTGGAGTTTTAATGTATACATTTATATGTATGTTGTTAGCTGCCCTGAGCCCACCACAGCGGGGAGGGCAGGATATAAATTTAATAATAAATAAATAAATAAATTATACAATGTGCATACATTTATTACAGTGTGTTTTTAGTGTATGTGCAGTTTTCCACTGCAACAAGTAGCAGCCTTTATCATCACATTAGGCTGCCAGCCAGTAGCTGCTCAGAATTATGGAGCAGGGCATCATGGTGCATGACATATCACACGGCTGTTGAAGCAATGCCATGCCTTCTTTTGCACATGAACCACAATCATCAAGAAAGTATTTGCAATCCAATTCAGAATAGGTGACCCAATTTTTTCCCTTCCTCAGAGAAAAACAACCAGGCATGTGAAGTGGACAGCCAGGCAAAAAGACTGCAGAGTCAATCTGTACAGCTCCCCTCTCGCCACCCAGCCTGACTGAAACTCAGAAGGGCAAAACAGGCATGTCAAACAATCACTATAAAGGAGCAGAGCACCTACTAATTGTGTGAATATTTTGTTTCCTCAGCTCTTCTGAATGGGCTGGTCAATAGGGAATGGGGGGGGGCTACACAGTTTCATTCTAGACTGATGCCATCTCCTGCATATACACAATAGTGGTAATCCAGTTTAGAATAATTCTAAACCATTTGATAAAAATGAGCAGTTTTTAGTTGCTTGCTATTTGATATCAATTTGAATAGATTAATGCCCACCACTGGATCCAGTTAGCTCTGAGTTTATTCTACTAGAATATATGGAAACATTCAAAAATGCACAATTCCCTAATTATCCCATGCCAACCACTGACATTATGGAATTCCGTTTCAATTAAAAAATTGCCAGGTTTTTTTTTTAGTACATGCAATTTGGAATCAAATAACAATTTAAGTAGAAAAGTGATTGCCCAATCCCGGCTCTGAGTTTGTTATTTGAGTTTGCTATATGAAGTCTCGCAAAAATTAATATTTCCTGCCAATGACTCTATGAGGCTCCATTTTGGGTGGAGAGGGGCAATAATGTACTTTGATTTTTAAAGGAAGCTCGTTTTAGTCATTAGCAGCTTGGCTACACTGTGGGCCCTTCTTGTGCCTTCCAAAGCCACACACCATCCAGCATAGTCTATTTTCAGCAGAGCAGGAAGAGAAAATCACCTCTGCCTTTAAAGCACTAAATTCAAAGCCAGAACAGTGGACACAGTGAACTTTTCCAGTGTGTTTAATCTCACTAATGAAAATAATCCCCTGTAATAGGCTCAGGTTTGACCTGCAGCTATCGATCTTGCTCTTTTTACCTTATCCTGACTATGAGTCACCATAGTATGAGTACCTCTAGCCTGTCTCTTTACTGGACATGAGATTGTGTCATTAAGAATTAGGTATGGGACTTTGATATCTCCCACCTGTATCTCTAATTCCTTAAACCATATATCCAGTCTTGGTCTTTTTATAGTTCCTTCAATGCAGCAGGGAAAAAGAAGACTTTCATTCATGCTAAAACCACATCAGTCTTACATTCTAAAGTTACCTTAACACTTATGGGAACATTAAAAGTACATCTAGTTCTGTCACACTGAGCTTCTTAAGTGTAGATGCACTCACACTGTTTAAACCACAGCTCTATGATTACTTTTTCGGATTTCTGCATCGACACTCTCCAACCTGTAATCCAGGTGAATCAAAATAATTTGATTAAAGCCAATTAAATCCAGTCATGCCAACATTTCAGAAACTCCCTAGAAGATTTATATATTAAATGCTGTTGTTTAATTCAGATTTCCATAAATCATTCATTTTAGTACAACCTCCAAACTTTTTAGCTTTTACACACCAGATTAAACAAACAAACAATTCCCGGGAATTTGTGGAACCATATTGATCATCTGTTTTGTTTCGTTTTTAATTTGTTCTGTTTGTATTCTGTACTTTGAGTTGTTTTATCACTATGATCTTTGTCCTGGAATTGAGGGTTTTCAAAGTGACTGTTAACAGACAGCTAAAAGCAACTCATAAATAAAAAAGCACACTCAAGCCATACTTCTAAGTAAATGGGTTGCAAAGTACAATATTACACTTAAACCTTTAAAACAGTTATTCCAGACTTAACTTTGAGTATCCTGATATTGCACTTCCTCATCCATTTACTTGAGTGCATGATCCAGTGGCTTAGGATTCTAATAGGATGCTCTTTGGATATGGACCAGGAAAGAAAGTTAATATTCAGAAGCCCCAAGATGTATATTTGTACCTTTGATTTTCACTTGTTCAGGTCCTGCAGTCAACTTTGAAATAGTGGCGCTGTGGTGGCTCAAGTGGTTAAGACGCTGAACTGCAGGCTGTGGAAGGTCGGTAGTTCAGCAGTTCGAGACCCGAATGTGCCGCATGACGGAGTGAGCTCCCGTCTCTAGTTCCAGCTCCTGCCAACCTAGCAGTTCGAAAGCAAGAAATTTCAAGTAGATAAATAGGTTCCACTTCAGTTGGAAGGTAACAGCTGGCCACATGACCACGGAAATGTCTTCGGACAGCGCTGGCTCTTCAGCTTTGAAACGGAGATGAGCACCGCAACCCTAGAGTCAGATTCGACTGGCTTTCTAGCAAGGGAACCTTTACCTTTACAACCAACCTTCCTGGAATCATTGCTTCTACCACCAATAAAAATGTATTAGTATAAAATACTGAGACTGAAGCATAGTGTAGTGATTTCAGCTCATACTTTACTTAGGAAAAAGGAAAACTGGAGGTACAGTAGCCGGCCCAAGGCCCACTTTAAATACAAGTACAAACCACACCAACACATACCCACACTCGTCATAGCATTATTTACAGTGTTACTGCAACCATAGGTTTCCTTGAGGATCCGGATGAGCTGATAGGCTGGTTCTAGGATCCTCTCCTTCTATTGTCTAGGGATGTGAAGCTAGATTAGTTTCCATGGCCACATGTAAAGGCAACCTCATGCGCAGTTGCCATGAGTACACAACAATTAGACAAGACAAACCTGGCAGAACCACAGTGCTATCCTAAGTAGAGTTAAATCCTTCTAAGTCCATTTAGTGCTTAGGATGTTTAGGATGCTAACAGCTAAGGAGGGCCCTGCCAGTCACCTGTTTGGTGGTACATTTGTCCTTTGGGACCACTGAACTTACACTCTTCATGATTCTTTTCTTTTCTTTTTAGAATTCATACAATACTCTTTGGTGCAACCAGGATCCAGTTCAGAAGGGTATCTTTCTGGATTGTGAAAATCTGAAAATTTCTGCAGTCTTCAAACTAGCTGGATGGTTGCAAGCTTCAAACTAACCAGCACAGTCTTAACAATTCTGCACCAGAATTTAATGCCAGTGGATAACTTTGTACAAGATGATATGCTATAAGATGACACCAACCTGTCTATTTTAATGATTAGAGACCAAACAATTAAGAAAAATACATATGAAATTATTATTATTATTTATTTATTTGATTTATAAGCATCATTGTTAACATACAAAAAGTAAAAATGTAAACAGTTAATGAAATTATCAGTAATTGCAGCAACATTACATCAAGTGTAGATGGAAAGAATAGACACAATGTTAGAAAATCCTTCTGGAAATGTACCTTCATCAATATGTCTCTGCACAATTTATTTCAATAGCCTAATGGAGAGGGATGTTCCCATATAAATAACTTATTTTACTTCTGAATGCTGGAGGGCATTTGTAGTCTGAGGAAGATAAAGTTATCTGAACAGATGGGCCCAACAAACTCTTTGCCTATCAGGAAAAAAAACCCCACCATGAAATATCACTTTTGCTGTGTACATTGTGCCTTTTAATAATCTTCTTATCATATTCAGAACTGGAGCTATTGATCTTACTGGGGCATTGTAAGTGAAGATTAAAGCATTCTGACACTCTCGTATACAGGTGTGCCACAGTAAATTATGATCCTTGCATAATTTATAGGATGAAAAAGCTGGACCCGGGAACCAACTGTTAATCAGTGCATTTGCACAGAAGATCAATCTTTGATACTTATATTCACAAATCCTGTTTATTTGGCCATATTAGAGAACAGACGGGTTTGCTGGAATAGATTCTTAGCAATGATGGATGTAATTGTCAAAACTGCCAAGGTCAATGTATAACGTTCAAAAAGAGAACTAACTCATTTTGAGCACCTTCCATTTATCATTCATGCAATTTGACCCCCAGTTCTCTCTGTAATAACAGAGTATGAAGGAACAACTGCTGTGTTCATTCCTATATGCTCCTGTGGACTTCTAAATACCATACAGGTCACAGCCTTTCCATGGGACCATTTGTACGTAACTTCTGTTTCCAGCTATGCTGGAACTATGGGAGGAAACGTGAATGGAATAAGGAATAAATTGCCTATGAATTTGCACGTAGCTGGAAAATATATTGAAATGTAATATACATTTAAAACACAATTATTTTATATGTCAATTAAAAATACTATGCTGAATTTTAGCATTCCTTTCTCCTCTCTCTCTCGATCATTGCCAATGGTAGTATATTGTTTGATTCTCATCCTGCACAAACAAAGTCATCCTCAAATGTATACACAGAAAGATATTTCTCCCATTCAGGTCAATTTATTCCATAATAGTATCCTGAAGGGTTTATTGTACATTTTCCTGAATACCAAATAGTGCTGGAAACAGGAAATGAAGCAAGGGAATGACTAACATGATCTGCTATGACAATTCCTAGGAGACTCACTGCTCCCTGTATACAAATTTTCTGACAGCCATGCTGTCACAAAATTTAGAAACCCAAATATTTATTTAAAACTATGAATACATTTAAATAAGAGTTTCAATAGCAATGGTATGTTTAATCAAAGTTGCCTTAAACCACTGGATTTTATTTTTTCATTCCTTTTCCATAGTTTCCCCTGAGAAAGGGTCAAGGGCATGTAGAATTGCCAGGTTTCCCACATTCCAAACTCATGGAACAGGACTTGGTGGTGTCACACTGAATAGCATTACTATTACTTCCACAAGCCATTTGAAAATGTGCCACATGGTATTGGTGAATGTGCTCTCTCACATATATGGATTTGAAGATGACTATTTACCCCCCCACACACACACAAACACAAACAAACAAAATTGAGGTTATACTTGTGCTAATTATACAATGTAGTTGAGCTTTTAGTTCCAAATTATTGACTCCTAGGCTCCATTTTACATGTGCAGTAGGTATCGCAATCAGGCATAAGTAGAAGTCTTCAAAGAAGACATCACATGTGTGAGAGTAGCTGATGGCCCTGATTTCAACCTGCTGCCATGAGGCCCTGAGAATGAGCGCCAAATCCTTAATCTCAGGGCTAAAACTACCATCATGGCAAACCTAGTACTATGGCACATCCACTGGTGAGCAGTAAGACTCAATCAAGATTCAGTTGAGACAAAAAACACAGAATGTTGCCTTTTACTAATTGGCTCATCTCAGAGTTACTGGAATTTTCTGACAACTTCTCAGAGACTAGACCTCTTTGTGAAAGTACAGGTGCTTAGTAGGGATGGGCATAAAACAGCTCACGAACTAAAGTTCATGATGAATTTTTGGCCATTTCATGCTTCATGAAGTCAAGTTCCTGGCAGGTCACCCAGCATGAACTTTCTATGAACTTTCAAACTGTTTATGGAAGTTCATGCCAATTCAGGAGTGGAGACATTTCCAGACATACTGCCTCCGCTCAGTCAAAATGCTCACATTGTTTCAGAGCAACAACTTGGAAGGCAGGGGCATCCAGGGGAGGTCCCCTGTGAGTTTGCTGTCTCTAGTTTGCACAGGATCCATTCTATACACTCCTGAACCTTGGTCATTTTGACAGATGCAACTTCAGGAGTTTCAGGAGTGTATAAAATAGATCCTGTGCAAGCTAGAGACATCAAACTCACAGCAGAGCTCCCCTGGATGCTTCTGTACAATGCCTTCTAAGTTTGATGTTTCTAGCTTACACAGGATCCATTCTATATACTCCTGTACCTCCTAAACCTACACCTGTCAAAATGACCGCAGCAGTCATTTTGACAGGCACAGGTTCAGGAGTATATAGAATGGGAGCGGTGGCACAGGCTATACAATGCCTGCACTAACATCTATAGCGAACAGCCATAGCAGCTGTTCGAATCCCCACCGCGGCCGGAGTGAGCTCCCGGCCCTTAGTCCCAGCTCCCGCCAACCCAGCGGGCCGAAAGCTGTTAACAGCTATGTGAGTAGGCGAATGGGTACCTACCCTTAGAAGGGTAGGGGGCACCCGCCTCTAATGAGAAGTGTGGAGCATGGAGGTGGCGCAGTCGGCGCAGACAGCGGCGGAATTACCGGTGGTAATGGCGGCGAAGTCTGGCGGCCGAGCAATCCCTGGCGACAACGAGACCGCAGTACGAACCGAGCGATCCCTGGCGGCGACGGGACCATCCTGCAGCCAGCAACGGCGGAAGGCGAGAGACTGGGGGCGTCCGATGACGCGTGGCGCCAGGACGAGGCGGATCCTGATCGGACAGAGCCTTGGACCAGGAAGCAGGCATGGAGTCGGGTGCCTGCGCAGACCCGCCGACCGACCAAACGGCAGTCGTTGGAAATAAGTGCCAGGAGGGATCGCCGAGAAAGAAATAGCCACACCAGAGAACACCATCACTGAAGCCCTCCAACTTAGGGTGCTGGTGGGCTTCCCTCCCCTATCATATGTGTGGCCCAAGTTAGGGATAGACGGGTTATTAGAACCACTACAGTGTAAACTGCCCAGAGACCCCTAGGGGTGTGGGCGGTATAGTAAATTGAAAGTTAAATAAATAATAAATAAATAAAATAAAATGGATCCTGTGCAAGCTAGAGACATCAAACTGGCAGGTGATCTCCAGCTGACTCTCCTCTACCTGACCGCCAGGTTTGGTGATGATTAGATTTAGGTGGTCCAAGATCCCCACAGAAAAGGGTTTTCTGGGGAAATGACAGGCCGTTATTTCCCCCAAAAGCACTTTCCTGGAGGCATCTTTTTTGGGGCAGGCATATCTCGGACCCTGTAAATCCAATACTCATAAAACTTGGAGGACAGTTAGAGGAGAGTCAGCCAGAGATTTGGTGTCTCTAGCATGCTGGGAAGGGGCATTCTACTGCCTCACAAACTGAACTGGTTCATTAGGCAGCTAAACATTTGACAGTCTGTGGTTTGTGAATGGGGCACACAAAAAAACCCACATTTTTCTGGTTCATGCATGCCCATCCCTAGCACTTAGCATGATATCTCCTCTGCTTCTTCCACCATAGTATCCTCTTAGTAGCATGGATTCTCTCTAGCAGATCTTCATTCTTGTCTTTCAATATCAATGAACATTTCTTTATGTACTTCAAAGGCATTTCAGCAAAGATAGATTGCTACCAGCAGAGTCCTATGGAGACTTACTCTAGCCTAAGCCCAGTGATTTCCATGGGTTTATAGTGAAGTAGGCTTCCATAGGATTTTATTGTAATGTTCTTAACCACTGTCCAGTGACATCCATGCCCACGCCACTGGACATACTCTTTGAATCTGGCTTGAAACATAGTTCAGCTAAACAAGAAGCCTGTGTGAATAGGCACACATTCAGTGCAGCTGCTATTTACATTGTTGAGGCTTCACCTCAGGTACCTGGATCTTTCTTCACCTGAATTGTTCTTTTAGTTGCTAATGGTTGCTCTTTTGTCTCAGCAGCTTCTAGATTCCTTGGTATCTCTTACCTTAAATGTCTTAGCTTGGGCAGTTCCTCTTGCAATATTCTGTTGAACCATATTGTCTTTAAATATCAGTTGTCCTGGGAGCCTTTCGGAAATTATTTTTGGATCATTCCCCCCCCCCCCAAAAAGAGTGTTTGAGAATCTGTTGCACTTGGACCTTCTCAGACTGCTGAGCCACCACGGTAACAAACTGTTCCTGGAGGGACACTGATGTCATCAGAGAGCAATTCTGGATCCTGAAAGCAGCAGTAAATATTTTAAGGAAATGCCCATTTCCACTTCTTTACTCTTTGCACAAAATAGTCCATTTGGTTTATCTAAAATGGCATCTTTTTAACCAGCATGCTGTGAAGTTCACCTGTTAATCCATTTATATACGGGCTTTTCACAGATTACTTTTTCACAGCTTGCCACTGCACTTTGGCCCTCTCTGCATTGCTATTTGTGTGAAGGTCTGAATATAAGATGACAAAATAGTACATGAATATGCTGAGGGTCTTCTTGAGTAAACAAACCATATCTTTATTCAGAATATACAAGAAAAGGGACATAATGCCAAACGGAGTCCTTCATAGCAGTTTGCCTGCCCAGCTGATCCAGAGCCATAACTAAAACCCTGGCTAGAACTACTCCAGATTCTGGTACCATGGAACTATAACAAACCTGAAAAAAACTTTTGAATATTACAGTGAGCAGGTTCTACCTCACTTAAACCTAGGGTTGCCAAATAATTCTTCGCCGGGAGTGGGGGGCTCCCGGCCGGCATTGGGTGAGTGCGCGCGCGCGCCGCGTGCACGTCACCCAGAAGTGACGTAGGCACGCTGGGCACGCTGGGGGCGGGGCCATGGCCATACAAGGGAAAACCATAGAGTTTTCCCTTGTATGGCCGTGGCCCCACCCCCGGCGTGCCTGGCGTGCCCATGTCACTTCCTAGTGACGCGCACGCCGGGGGGGCGGGATTCCCCCGGGGCCCGATTCTGCCACGGTGGAAATCGGGCCTCCAAAGTGCGGGGTTTCCCCACCCCCCAGCCCGATTTGGCAGCCCTACTTAAACCATCACTTGGGCAGAAGACCAGTGAAATCTTTAACAGAAATTTCTGAGCTCATAAAGATACATACAGAGGTTACTTCTCAGTTTGCTATTCCCTTCCGTTAGACTTGCCAGGCCTCTGCTGGAAGGAGGGATGCACCCTGCTCTGAGGGCCCTCCCCCCAGTACCAATTAGCTGGCTGGCGAGGAACTTACTGGCAGCAAAAGGAAGCCTAGGCCTATGTTGCCGGCAATGCAGCAACATCATTATTGGCACATACTGGAAGTAAAGTCATCACATTGCCAGCAATGCAGGGATGTTCTGGTATGTGGGGGGGGAAAACTTCTACCATGGAGTTTTTGCCCAAATTTCAGAGCACCCCCTGCACTGCCAGCAACATGATGATGGCTCTTCCAGCACATACCAGAACTGATGTTGTTGCATCACCAGTGATGCTGTCTAGGCCTCTCTTTGGTCCAAGTAAAGTCCCCTCACTCAACCCCCCACCATTTGCCAGGGGTAACTGGAAACCCTACATTCTTTACCTCAACACTGACCTTCATAATGACCTTTTAAGCATTTACATAGCTTGTAGGAGTACTGGGGAGTTCTTGCTAAAATGCCTTGGCATTACCCTAAAGAATCACTGCAAGGAATCATGCTGCCTTCTAATCAGTCCACTCATTCACAGATACCAGAAACTCATAGTCAGTCAGGTACTAACTGAAGTCAAGCCCATCTGAGTGACCAGCATATTTTTCTCAGGCAATAAGTATTTTGCTATCATGAAGTT
This sequence comes from Gekko japonicus, assembly GCF_001447785.1. Taxonomy (NCBI): domain Eukaryota; kingdom Metazoa; phylum Chordata; class Lepidosauria; order Squamata; family Gekkonidae; genus Gekko; species Gekko japonicus. The sequence goes on from NW_015160301.1 coordinate 221,397, forward strand.
GCTACTAGCAGCTCTATTACAGTTAGCCAAATTGCCTTAATTTATTAATAAATGTGGGGAATTATGAATATTAAGTAGCAATAGGCATTAAATATAGGATCAGAACCTGTGTATATGGGAGTCCCCAATACCAGGAATAGGCACAGAGGCTAGATTTACCATAGGATTCTTAAACATACAGACATAAAATCAAGCATACACACACTCAATACAGAACTAAGAATTCAGAAAAGAAAAGCACAGAGATGTTTGCATTAGCTTTAGCAGGAAGTATCATTGGTGGGGTTATATTTTACCTGTCTGGCAAGGCAAGTTGACTTGGCAGCAAAAAAGGGATAAAATATGGGAAGGGGGCCATGAGTTGACCAGCAACACACGTGGTGAGGTCCCAAACTGCACAAGGAATGGAACAAGCCAGATAGGGTGGGGCTAGGAGAGATAAAAGCAAGACAGAGAACAATGGCTTAAAGCTCTTCTTTTATACACAAAAATGTGACCTGAGGCAGGGCTGCTTTGGTCAACACCTCAAAAAAGATATTATAGCATTAGAAAAAGTGCAGAAAAGGGCAACTAAAATGATAAAAGGTTTGGAACACTTTGCCTATGAAGAAAGGTTAAAATGCTTGGGGCTCTTTATTTTGGAGAGATGTCGGCTGAGGGGTGACACGATTTAGGTTTATAAGATTATGCAAGAGATAGAGCAGGTAGAGAAAGAAGTTCTTTTCTCCCTTTCTCACAATACAAGAACTCGTGGGCACTCAATGAAATTGCTGAGCAGTCGAGTTAGAACAGATAAAAGGAATTACTTCTTCACCCAAAGAGTGATTAACACATGGAATTCACTGCCACAGGAGGTGGCGGCAGCTACAAGCATGGACAGCTTCAAGAGGGAATTAGATAAGCATATGGAGCATATCCATCAGTGGCTATTAGCCACAAGGTATAGGTAGGAATTCTCGGTCTGGGGCAAGTGATGCTCTGTATTCTTGGTGATTGGGGGGAGCAACAGTGGGAGGGCTTCTAGTGTCTTGGCCCCACTGCTGGACCTCCTGATGGCACCTGGTATTTTTGGCCACTGTGTGACAGAGTGTTGGACTAGATGGGCCATTGGCCTGATCCAATATTGGCATCTCTTATGTTCTTATGTTCTTATCTGGTCCCCAGAAGATATTTAAAAAATTTAAACTATGAATGGGGCAGAAAAAGGAATTAATGCCTGTACAATTGCAGGTAATGGCTTGGCTAGGAGTGACACCTCTTAGGAGAAGGGGGTGGACAAAGGAAAGAAGGAAGAGAACCAATCAGGTTGCAGGACTGGAATTTTGGATTAACAACCAGATGTTCGACAGCTGCATTATCTTGATGGGTGGCAGGAAGACTTGATGGCTCGTTATTGTCAGGTACATCCTTTTGTTTTAATCTGGAGAGGAATGTGTGTTTCTTCTGGTGGTGTTAATATGTGAGGGTGTGGGGGGAAATGCCCGTGTGATGGAGAAGGGGATTTCTCATAGCGTCTGTGCAAAAACATCTTGTCATTTTTGTAGACCATGGCTTCCCTCTGTGATCTGCTGCTGTTTCTGCATATATGGAGGTCAGGGCTGCTGGTCTGCATTCTGGTGCCGGCATGGCTGCGGAGATGCAGGAGTAGGAGGCTTTTTGTAGTCCAGGAGTTCACATCTGGCTTAGCATGCTGCTTAGGCACAAGGCTCCCCTTGGCCGAGGCACATTCCTTTAGTCCAGTATAAGTGCACTGTTTTTGGGCTACAGTATTGTCCATTGCCCTGACACACTCTTTTCACAGTTCAGGAAGGCAGTCATATTCAAGAGTTTTTAATAGTGCCATTGGAAGTGGCTGCATGGCAACAATTACCTGAAACAAACTTCATTGACAACTTGCAAGTTATCTAGGGTTCCCATTTGCTCGCTTAAGGTAGAAGACCTCCAACTGATTGCTGTCATTCCCTACTGATGCTCACCTGGTCGGCAGGCAGAAACTGGCTGGCCAAACAGTGTGGGGGAGGCACAACTGTCATCCCTATATGATAATGCAATTTATTTATTTATTTACTTCCAGAGTTACTCAGAGGTGACTCTGTCACATTGGTAGTGACACTCTAGCATTTAGCCAAAAACTCTGTAGAGTCATGCTGGAAATTGTGTTGTCACTTCGTAAGTTCCTGCCTCTGCCTATCTCCCACCAGTTGCTAGGCCATACTTGGCAACCCTGGCAAACCTAATAGTTATCCCAGTACCACAGACCTCTAGACTAGATTGGAGCTTTCAGTGTGTGCTGGCACCTCAGTGCTGGCACAAACAATAAAGAAAATACATCCAGAAGTGAACAACATGGGATTTTTTTTTTCTGGATGGGGGCATGGAGTCCCTTCTCAGTCCCTTCAATAGTCCAAGTCCTGAGAAGATCTCTAGAAAATCTTCAGAGTCCATAAGGCTGAAGAGGTCCATAGGCAATAAACTATAAGCAATAACTCAGAGGTGCATCTGGCAAGCTCTGTTCTTTCCAAAATGCCCAAAGAAAGTGGGACCAATGTTCAGCAGATCTTTCTCAGACTCCTCTGAGTTTTGTAACCAGCTAAAGTTGGGAAGTCACCAGAGGTTTCTGTATCTATAAATGTCTATATATGCCTTTGATAATCTTTGTTATCATATAAGTATTCTAGAAAAAGCAGTGGTGTGTAGATATGCAAAATGTCCACTCAGGCTGGAGCTGGCACTGGGAATCCACAGTAATCTGTGGGACAAAGGCAACAACATAAGTTGAGAAGATCTTAATCTTGGCAGAGCGAAGCCTCTGTAAATCCACTTCAAGCAGTTCTCCTGGAAGAAGCAGGAAGTATAGAAATGCTCAAAATAAATCTTGTCAAAACTGGGAAAGGATAAGTCTCATGAGTACCTGGGGAAGAGAGGCACATCTGTAAATGAAAGGAAATAGGGCAATAATATCTTATCAAGTGCTATTCATCTTGCATTACCTGGGATATAGATGCAGCAGAGTAACTAGGCCATTACATCTGATGCCCACAAAGGGTCCAGAGGACATCTGAGAATGCTGCAGCTGGAATTACTGCTTGATAAACACTAGAGTTTTCTAGGCCCAAAAAGTTTGTCACCCCATGTAATGAAAACAGGATAATTAGACATATATGCTTACATGTTTCTTCAGATCAGTATCAGATAATGCCATACATATTCCTGTAGGCTTCAGCAAAACAAAGCTGGAAGACATTTGGTGTGTCAAAATGGAATAGAGGAAGAAGAAAGTCACCTTTGAAGCATAACTGTACATCTGCAGTGCAGCAGCAACTCAAAGCTCATTTCAAAATCAAAGATGGATCACACAAAATTCAGAACAATCAGACATAGATTGCTACCTGGAGATGTCACATCAAACCCTTCTATTTCAGTTGGGAGGGAATTATACAAAAATGGCTGCTTTATGCTGAATAGTCCTGGCAAATTAGTCACATCTAACATGTAAGTAGCAAACCATGGTCCCAATGACTAGCATCACCCCCCCCCCCTTCTGTGGGATACAGCACATAAAAAACCTGTCATGTTCACGTGACAGCAACCATCAATTCTCAGATCCTCACAGATGTGCTGTTAAAATTATTAATTTCAGTAAGATGATCAAAAATGTTTTATTCAGCTTTTCAGCAAACACCAGAATAATAATGAAGCAACCTTTAAGTCGGATGTCAAAATACTGCTTCTCCTTAGGGTGGGGCTTTAACTTTGCTCTGGTATACTTGGAATCTAAAACTGGCACATATATATTTTTAAAAGAAAACACTGTGGCCAATGTATAGCAAATGTGCAGCCTGCTGTAAAATACATTCAGCTGTGTCACCTAGGGAAGAAGGGAATTCTAGCTGCTTCCCCCCCCCATGTATGAATGTTAACACCTCAAAAAGAAGACTTGACACAGCATAGTTAAAGAAAGGACAGGCGCTGTCTAAGACGAAGCAACTGCCAGCCTACTTGGTTGAGCATTTGTCTCTCTGCACACCAGTAACACATTAAATTTTGGCAATTTGCTAATTAAGATGAGATTTGCTACTGTTATACAATCTGTTTTGTTGTTGTTCTTTTCTCCCCCCCCCCAAAAAAAGGACTTCGTTAGCATCTAGCTTGACGCAAGACAAACACAGCTGCTGTCAATATTCATTTTAATTAAGCCAATGGCATTAGCCGCTTATGACTTCATTCTGCTTGGTCCCAGTGGGCAACCTGAAAGGCAATTCTCACTGTTACTTAGCTCCTGCCGCGTAATCCGCAAGAGGCTGTCAGCTTGCCGTGGTTTGTGACCTCTGACCCAATCACTTTCTTCCTTTTAACACTACTACTTTTGCACATTTAATGAACTTTGTACATGGTTAAAAAGATGTCAGCACAGAGAAACGATAGACCCTGCTGTGAAGGGCCTCATTGTTTCTATAATTCTAATTGACCTTTCACATCAGTGGGTGGAAAAAAAACAGAAAAAGAAAAATCAATATGGTTACTTAGTCACCAATCCAATGCTATCTTTTATTATTAATATGCTAAACACATTGCTTTCAGAGCACTGACACCTAAACACCTCTAGACATACAAAAATGACTTCTCATTAATAACCATTATATTAATCACTGTTGCCCAGAACTAGAATCTGGCTGCGAAATCCCCTGGTGGAAATTGCTATAATCGTTCAAACTACAGGAATGAATTTTTTGCCGAGCATAATTACTGCTGTCTTCTTATTGAAAAATATCCCATTAGATAGCAGCTTTTAGTTACGTACATCGTGTTGATTAATTTTTAATTTCTGGCTTTTTATATGACATTGCACATGTAAAGATCTTTGATAAATTAAATGGTTAGCTGAACAATTATTACAATAACTTACAGCAATTGAAATATCCATTTACTTACTAGAAGTTGCTTGCATAATTTGATTCCTTGCTAAAAGTTTGGAAAAACTCCTGGCATGATCACAAGTATGTTGCTGCTGTCTATAGTGGCACAGCATGTTCTACAATATTACATTACAAGGAATCAGTCTTGGCTACTACTTTGCTACTTCTGCAGGTGTTTAACCTACACAAGAGCAGTATACAGTTTTGGTGAGGTAAACTCCTCCCTTGTGATTGACAAAGAATCTGACTGATGAAAGCTTGCCAGCACAGAAATTATGCTACCTAGATCCAAACTCAGCTAGATTTCTAGGTGGGACTTTAAATAAATAAATGGAAAATGGGCAACTTTATTATCAAGAACAGAAATTTCTAGAATCTTGTTCCTAAGTCCAAGTACCTATGTAAATGTTGCTGCCGGTAAATTGCTAGTGTCAGAAATGTCTACTTTGAATAGGAACTATTTTTAAAGATCTGAAACACTGATCTATGGAACATCTTCCTTAAATAAATGACTTCCTTATGTTATTGCTCCCTCTTAAATACATTGCTCATCACCATAGGAGAAAAAGAAAAAAATCCTCAAGAATTTCAGAACAATCTTTACCTTTTAAAACGAAAGTGGTAATTCCACCAATAAATAAGTTGTTTTGAAAAACAAACAAAAAACAAACAACCCCCCCCAAAAAAAAACCCTTAGGTGAAGTAAATCAGTGTACCTGACAGGCTGAAACACCTGTTGGTTCCACCCTGGCTATGAAATGACCATGATACCACCTAGGTTAAGATGGACTTTCATGGTATATAAACTTGATTCTGTGGAGATACCTCTTCATAATGCTATCTTACTGCTCTTTAATTGTCCACTAAAAGTTACTGAACTGGTATCGAGATCCCTGTGGAATGGCTGTTAGGACAGAAGTATTGGTTTAGAAGAAAGCTGTGGTGCATATACATTTTGTTATGTTTAAAAAATGGGGGAATGCATGCTATGTTAAAAGCAGCCTTCATCGGTTCCCTTGACCCAGTTCTAGTTTATGCTGGTGTTTAGAGATGTGGCAGTCATTGGCATAGGTTCTTATTCTTTCTATATTCAAAATGCATTGGGTGGAATGAGAGAGAAGGCCATTTGGACAATGAAAATGTAGACATCTATGGCACATTAACCCCAGCATACTGTTGGGTGTGTTCGGGGTACCGGCTTCTACAAGAAAAGAGACCAGGAAATCTCAGTAGTTGGTAGCAGATCTAATTAGTTACTTAACATTACAGAGTCTCTGACAGAGTTTGTTTTGTGAGCACCAGTTGTGGCCACATCACACTGAAAGTCAGAGGACAGTATTTCCTAGGGTTGCCAAGTCTCACCTTGTTCTGGAGCGGGGAACTCCTGGGTCGATTCCAGAGCGCGCGCGTGCCGCATCCACGTCACCAGGAAGTGAAGTGACGACGCTGGGCATGCTGGGGTTTTCCCTCGGATGACTGTGGCCCTGCCCCCAGTGTGCCTGGCGTGGTCGCGTCACTTCCTGGTGACATGCGTGTCGGGGTGGAGTTCCCCCCAGGGCCTGATCCGGCGGCGGCAGGGAACGGGCCTCAGGGGCGGGGTTTTCCCTGCCCCCCCGGGGGGACTTGGCAAGCCTAGTATTCCCTGGTGCTAGTGACCCATGCCTGAGAAAATAATTCAGCAAATATCTCAACTTTGAATTGATTGGGTATATTTTGAGGGATATTATGGCTATGAGAGAGTCCCTGTAGTCATTCTGGGTATGTGTAGGAATAATTCCTTGAAGGGCATGAATTGTGTTGGGATGGGTTAAAAATTAAAAAAGATGTGCTATACATTAGGGAGGTTCAGAAGTGATAGAGAAGTTACCCTTTCAAAGTTGCATTGTACTTTTTATTTAAAGAACATGGTAGAAAGGATTTAGGGGAAAGAGCTGGAGGTCAAGGGCCAGTACGGATGTAGGAGAAAACATGAGGAAGATGAATTGATATTATAGAGATGTGCTTCAGTGAGATGGAGAATGCCAGAATACAAACAGGGCTGGAACCCACCATGGGTGAAAATAACTTAAATTCCATACTAGTAGTATGGTATCAATATTCCCCTCACTATCTATGGGAGTGTCTTCCACAGAGGCCTCTTCAAACATCATAAGACAAGTTGAAATCAAAGTACGTAAAAGGAGGAAGGCATGAATGGGTTTGGAGTGTATTTGAGATTGAGAATGTAAAATATATTTAACTGAAATGTTAAATCTGATTTTGTTAAATTGCTGTTATATCTAAACTACATTACTAGGGTTGCCAGACCCCCTGAATAGAGGTGGGGGTCCTCCACTGCCAGGCCCTGTTCCACAGCCAATGATTAGCTGGCTGGTGGGGAGGGGGAGTTATCAGTAGAAAGAAGGCCTAGGCCACAGGAGATGACATCATCATGTCAACAACTTCCAGGAAATGCTCTGCTATTTGGGCAAAAACTCTATAGTAGAAGCCAGTTTTACCATAGAGTTTTTGTCCAAATACCAGAGTGTTGTCAGGAAGTCAGTGGCATGATGATGACACTTCCTGTGTGATGCTGGTGACATGGCCTAGGTCTTCTTCCTTCTATTGTTAATTCTCATCCATTGCCCAACAGTTGCCAGGAAGGACCTGGCAACCCTATGTTATGCATTTTTACAGAACTGTTCACTCATTTTCTTACTAGCACACTGTATTGGCTTACCCCTGGGAACTACTAATATGTGAGTCTGCTGGTTTTGGTTGTGAAGATATGGAACAACTAGAAGGATTGTGGGTGTATCTAATGGGGAACCTACCTCACATATTACTTTTCTCATGAAGGGGAAGTGTGATAAATATCATTTGAACTGAGCCAAGAGATGTACAGGTGGGTGATCCATTTGAATCTGTTGGTTTACTGACTTCTGTTGATCCTAGGCTCTTTAAAACTAACTCTACCAGTCATATTCCTTTAAGATGTGGCCTGTTTAATCCCAGTGATTTGTGTCTGGCTCTTTATTCCATAGCTTTTACAATGTTTACAAATTTTGGTTAGAATCAGGAACAATATTATAAAATGAAATGAGGCCAGTCCAGAGAACATAAGAGCAGAATGATGGATCTGAGCAATGATCCATCCTGTTTACCAGTAACAAATCAGATAACTCCAGAAGATCTGTACTGGGCCTGCCCTAGAGGTTTGACATGAATTGTTTACTGATAAAAGAGTGAAGCACCTTACCTGGGAAGAGAACCTGTTTATTAAAAGATTCATTATGAAGTAATCTGCCTTTTTGGTGAAGCCAGCACTAGGGCTATACCACACCTTCCTTACTTGTTGGAGCTGCCAGTTTTCAGAAGGGACTTAAAATAAATAAATGGAATGTTTTCAGACACACACAAAAATGTGGGCTGCCTTATCACTATTGGCTGATTTGTTTTCAGTTCCCTTTCTAACAATCCAGAGCATAGCATTGGCCTTTTTTATTGCAGTCGCACAGTGTCTCAACATTTTCATTGTGTTTGTTACCTACTATGACTCCACGATCTCTCTCTTGGTCAGTCTCCGCCAGTTCAGACCCCATCAACGTGTATTTGGAGCCCACAATCCTAACTATAAATCCCCAAGAAATAAGTACTGCCACTTTCATCTTTACGCAGAAAAAACAACAGGTATGGACCCAAGCTGTCTATTTCAGTTCTGTACTTTAACCATAAAACATCATTCTTGTGGGCTTATGCTCCTTTTGTCCCCTGCGTCCTCCCCAGATTTGCATAATCCGACTTGTACTTGATCACTCAGTTTCCAGAAATGCAGGGCCCAGTTTAGGACCATAGCATGTGGGAAGAATGAGTTTATGCCTGACCACTAAGGTTGACAACTCCAGGTTAGGAAATTCCTGGAGATTTTGAAGTGGAGCCTGGGAAGGGTGGGGTTTGTGGAGGGGAAGGACCTCATCAGGGTATAATACCACGGAGTCCACCATTCAAAGCGGCCATTTTCTTTGAAAGAACTGATCTCCGTAGTCTGGAATTCAGTAGTAATTCTGGGAGATCTCCAGGTTTCACCTGGAGGCTGGTAACCCTACTTACCACCTGTACTGCTTAACTGACTGGAAATGGCCCTGCAGGGTTCTTTTTGCCATAATGGCAGTCCACATGTCCTCATATGAATGTACACATGTAAACATGTACTCATGAGCTATGGTTCTGATCCAGCCCCATAGCTAGGAAATTTTGGGTGAGGGGGCCTGCCAGCTAATTAAATGAAAGTACAATGCAGGTGGTGAGTTGGAGCACTTTGGGGGCAGCCCGGGAGGGAGGGGGCCCAGAAGAAACACTAGGTGGCCAGGCCCCGTGGGCCCCATGTTAGCTATGGGCCAGTTCTGATCTAGTAGAAAACTTGTAAGAAGAGCATCTCTAACTGACTGCCTTCATGGCAGACCCAGGCCTAATCTGGGGAATGCATTGTGTACTGAAGTCCAACAATAAAGTTTAAACCCCTGAACACCATCAAAAGTAACTGTGTGAAGATATGCATTTTAACTTCTCAGTTGTTTTGCAATGCTGTCTCACTTTGTGGAAGTGTCTTCTTTGCGTAGCCGAATATTCAAAATATTGTGCCTTAAGGGAGGAAAAAACCTTTGCTTTTAAAATACTTATTTGTTACCAAACCTGTTCAATATGGTTCCTTAGTAGATTAACATTATTAACATGCAAAGAATAACATCCATAAAGCAGAACAGACAGTAGCAATAACTACTGTGTCAATTTAATCTTTGCATTCATTATTCCCATGTCCCTTTTTACCCTGTTCTTCCTTGGTGGTCTTCTATTTTTCTTAAGCAGAAGTAGAAAGAGAGAGACAGGGAAAGTGGAGGGGGGGTTTGATATGGATTTGATTTTTTTTTTTGTACTGTTACAGATACTATTTTGTAGTTTAATTTTTTTTTGTTCTTTTTTGAAATTTCAGCCCTTGGAACTCTGAGTGGCTCACCACTCCACTATTTACACAGATGTGAGCAAAAGCAGCTTGTAACCATCTACCTCTGCCCTTGTGGTCACCTCTGCCTCTGAGCAATCTTTGGGAGGTACATTAATAGCATTTGTATTAGATATTCTGTCCAGAGATCCAATATTTTCATTTCCCATTGTCTTCACAGAGTGTAACTCAATATATACGTACTCTGAAGGCGGTCAAAGATTTACTTAGCATTTTGTAAATTCAATTGTGAACCAATGGGACATTATGAAAGAGTCTTCATACATCAAAATCTAGTTCCAATTCTCTTTCAAAGAAGGGTACAGAGAGTGGGGTTAAAAATCATTTTAAGGGCAGAAGTTTTTTTTAAAATCTGTTTTCCTTGGGAAAGGCAAAGGAAAGAACTATCTTTAAATCTTGCTGTTTGAAATGGAAGTAAAATAGTTCCCAGCACATTACACTTATTGTATATAAATTATTTGAGAAGATTACGTGATTGCTGGATAAGGTGATTAAACTGAAAAATATGTTTTTTTGGGGGGTGCTGTATCTCTCCTTATCATCTTTCCTTTGCTGTTCTTCAAAACATTCCCAAGAAAGAAAGGAAGAAAAGCCATTGATGCTTAAGGGGGTCTTAGAAAGCCTTCAGTTAAGTCCCTTTTGAATCTGCCTTATGCTCTTCTTTTATGGTATATGGGGTGAAATTGGCAGCAGCCGTATTCTGTGGGCTCTTCCTGCCTCTTAGAGGTTTGCTCTTTCAGAACCTGCAGATGTCCATGTCCTGCTGGCAGGCCGAGTGCTAGACTCCCACTGGGATTTTTACTCAGTCAGGTGTCATGGCTGCCACGCTGAGTGATAAACACTAAGCAGAACCTGTCAGGGGACTATTTGCATTATGGCTTTTCCTTTAGAATAGAACAAAAATGTTACGAGATGTTATTGAAAATCGTGGAAGAGTGACTCAGCATTTTCTGTGCTTTAGCACCTCTCTGGCTAACTTACATAACTAACATATGGATGGCCTCCTGCAGGTAGTCCTAATAACTCCATCTCTAGTGCCTGTATCTCTTTGCACCTTTTTTATCCTGAAGGAAGCATTGTCTTTCATTGTCCATCAAGCCTAATCCTTTCTCAGCATGATGCTTGTTAGCATAATTGCAGAGAAGAAACCACAAGGTATATTGTGAGTGGGTGGGTGGGTGTGTTTCTCTTAAAGGCCATTGGGATGAAAGGACCCTGTACTTATGACACTAATCCAGCATTTATAGACTCCTTGCACAGAAGAGGAGAGGGGAGAAGAAACATTTTTTTGACATCTTGATCATCATAATGTGCATTAATTTTTTTTTTAGGAAAGATTTGGGGGGGTTTGCGGACACAAAGACATTTTGCAGTAGTCACGAGTTAAAATTAGAATAAAAAGCCACTAGATTGAAAACATATACAATAAAGTTGGTGTTTAAAAAGAAGAAGAATCAAACCCATTTCACTAGCTGGATCACACAGAGTGCACAAGAAGAACTGTATTTGATGCCTCTGGTTAAAAAGAGATGAATTGATGATTTAGTCCTTCAACTTTTCCCAATGACCATATCTACAGGGTCCTTGTTACACTCAGGCACAATACCTGCATGGCCACCAAGAGACCCCACCCAGCTCCACCAATGCATCTTCTGCTGATTGCACGAATGGCAAGGATCATATATCTGCCATTGGATAAACATCCCTTTATACTGGAACACTTAAAGCAGCACTACTTGAAAAGCTTGTAAAGAGACTTACTGCTTGCCACAGTCACCCTAACATTTCCTTTTTAGAGGATGCCAGTGGTGCAGCCTTGTGTTGCCTTCTGGGTTAAAATAGAGCTTATAATGTGGTCATTATTTATTTTATTTATTTACCTACAAAATTTAGCTCACCTCCGCTCTGACCCCTATCCCCCAAATTCCCTATGCATGTCCTTGCTGGGCTATCACCTGGGCTAGATACAGCCTAACTACAAATGGTACATGGTTTTCTGTTGCTTTTGGGTCTGTGTGAACAATGCTACATACATGGGCTTTGGGAGTCAAGTGACAAATTGCAACTACTGACTTCTAGTAACTTCAGGACTGACACAATTGGAATCCTATACCACATGCTGGTGACAAGCCTTAGGTAGCTTTAGAAAGTGTTAGCTTTGATATAGCTCTATCAATGGGTTTTGGCCATGCAGTCTCCATATTCAGAACAGCTAGATTTGAGTCCAGTAGCACCTTAGAGACCAACAAGATTTTGTGGGTATGAGCTTTCAGGAGTCAAAGTCAGATATGGGTTGGAATGGAAATCTCAGTTTTGGAGCTTTCTATTCCAACTTGTATCTGATAAAGGAAGCTCTGACTCTTGAAAGCTCATACCCTCAAAATCTTGCTAGTCTCCAAGGTGCTACGGACTCAAATCTAGCTGTTCTATTGCATGACTACCTCTGAAAGTATATATATATATGCTCCGAAGAGTGTTACTCTCTGTGGATCAACATTTCCTGGTGGTCTCTGGCCCAAAAAGATGTCTGTCTTGTCTCAAGCAGGGCAAGGGCTTTTTCTGCCCTGGTCCCTGCCAGGTTCAGATCACACAGTTGAGCCCACTTGCAAGAAGGGTGGGTTATAAATATGAAGAAATAATAAAAAAATAAAAAATAATAGAAGTATCTCTCTGATTATTAAATACTGCAAACCCACAGCAGAGGATGTCTGTCTCCATTTTGATTGGCTTCTGAGGTCATAAGGCCATCTGGGTGACTGCAAGTTAAGACTGAGACCTGAAGCAGTGGCCTAATCCTCTCCACTGCAAATGTCTCCTCCATAGGCAACTCATTAAAAATGCTTCAAAGGTTATTTTGGGTCCCTTCTTTCCTTTGCCATTCTAGTTTAATTGCATCCAATATTCCTGCCTCAGTCCTCTCTATGTGTTATTGTTCATTGCTTTACAATAACAGTATGGAAGACTATTTTTATCTGGAATTTTGACTCAAATGTCACTATTTTGGTTCTGTGCATAGCACCTATAGGAATCTTGGTATTATTTATTTAAATACTCATTCATTTGACAGCTGCAAGAGCAATACAAAAAAGTGATATGGTATTTTGTGGCCCACTCTGTGTTCATGTTCTCTACTAGCATAACCCGTGGTTCTCACTGTCGTTGAAACTTTATTGCAGACTGAGATAATAGAGCTTACTGGCTGGGCATCTACCCACAAACTCCCCCTCACTGTAAATGAAATGGCAGTATTCAAAAACTTTTAGTACCTTTACACCTGCTGTTTGATGGAGTGCAATTTACCACACATATCTACATGCATATTAATTTTGAGTGTCAGTGACTTTAAAACAAATTCTAAAGTTCATCATATACATACCCCACTACTTTCCTCCCCTATTACAATAACCATTTATAGTATAGATCAGATGACTGGAAAGTTATCTAAGTCACAAAATTATTTATAAGGAATTGTGTGGAAAAGTTCTAGCCACCTGTCATTTCTGTACTTACATTATTATTCCCATGGTATATATGAGAAAGTGAGCTCTAGTTCACAAAAACTTCACAGTAAACTTGTTAGCCTGTAAACTGCTGCAGAGCTTGGTTGTTTTGCAACAAGCTAATACAAATACCTCTCTGATATTTATATTATTGAGATTATTTATTTCTTACAAGGAAAGAACCACAAGTGCCCAGAGTGTTTTATATTTTAACTACATAATTGTGAGGTAAGGAGGAAGGACAGAAGGATTAAGATAACTGTGACATACCATGGAGTTTCAAAGTGTTCATCTGTCTAGTTTTAACTGGAATACCATGAAGAGTAACTTCTATCAACATATTAGAAAAGGACAATAGAAAGCATCACCACTGATGTTATGTACTACAAGCATGTGTGCATACCAAACACACACACTTTACTCCAATTTTTCCTTCTTTTTTGTTTGGTGTAGTGGTTAAGTGTGTGGACTCTAATCTGGGAGAACCTGGTTTGATTCCCCACTCCTCCACTTGCACCTGCTGGGTGCCCTGGGCAAACCATAGTTCTGTCAGAGCTTTTCTTGAAAGAGCTCTCTCAGCCCCACCTACCTCACAGGGTGTCTGTTGTGGGGAGGGAGAGGGAAAGGAGTTTGTAAGCTGCTCTGAGACTCTGAGTGAAGGGTGGAGAATAAATCCAATCTCTTATTCTTCTCTTTCTAAACACTGTGATATTTATTTACCTCAAGCCAGTGAAAACCTCAGGATTAGAATTGCCACACACCCACTGGTGGGGGAAAACCCCATTGCCTACCCTTACTCCAATGAGTGGCAGGGGAAATTATAGGTGCTAGAATAGTGTCCCATCGGATATGGCATCATTTCTGACTGCATAACCAGAAGATACATCACCACTTCATTGGTAGTACCATTGAATTTCAAGCCAATCCTAGAGTGCTCTGTGATGTGGCAATGTGGTTATGCAGCAGTATGCTATTCTGGTGACTCTCAGCTGCCCAGTCTCCCAGGGATTGTCAGCCAAGAACTGGCAAACCTATTAATGGTTGGATCAGAGGAGGCACTGGTATATGTGAATCTTTGCTGAGTTTTGATCCTTGGAAAGTTGATTCCCAGGGTCATAGGACCCATGTGGACTGATAGTCATATGGGTTGGGGGCCGTACTTAGGAAGGAAAAAGTTCCCCACATCCCCACCAGATATGCAAGTGCTGCTACCCAAGGAATCAACTTTTCCAGTTTCAAAACCTGTCAGAAATGTTAATTTAAAGAAAGCACTTATTTTAGCATGAAAGTGGAACATAATTATAAGCATAAAACAAAAAAAGCCCCATTTCTTGGTTAATTTGTCTTTTCAAGACTGTTGTTACAATTGAAAGTACACTGAATAACTTGAATTATTTTGCAAGAGTCTACATTTAGTAGTTCATCACTACTTCAAACATCATAACAGGAAACCATAATACCTCTTCTGCAGTTTACAGCCTGTCGGTTAAATGCTAGTTAGTTCCCTCATCTGACTTTAATCCTTATATGTCATTTTAGTTATCTGAGGACTGCATCATGAATGCAATTAATGGGTAGCCAATCTCGATTGGTTCTGATTGTGGAATTAGAGCATGGGAAGCACGGTCATATCACACTCACATTTGTAAACCTCTGAGGAGGTTTAGATGTGGACATGATTGCCCACTAATGTCATTCCAAAATACATGAGGTTTAGTACTAGTCATGTTTGAACAGCCACTGGTTTGGCTCACATTCTCCTTATTAGTTGTGAGCTAATCATTAGGTGAGCCTTTCAGATGCTTCTGGGTAAATTTGTACACATTGGATTTGCTTAATTATACTGTCTTCTGGCTTTTTCACAGCTGCTGCTCACCACTCTCCTGCTATTGCTGCCTGCAATTTTAAATGGTAGCAAATAGTGAAGGGGGGGGGGAGAAAAATAAAGTTGAGGCTTTTGAGTTGAGTCACCAGTATTGTTTTTCCATTCAAGAATACTGACAGCCAATTTGTAAATACAGCTGTCAAAAGTGCCCAATGTGGGAGTATTTCCAATACTGCCAGTTCGTTTGATTGATTTTCATAGTGGAGGAGGACTTCCATGTACTTCAAGATGTTTGTTACCAAAAACGTTTACAGGATTTACAGATGTGTGGCTTTAAGGTGGCCAGATTTCCCCCCCCCCCAAAGGGGATAACTGACAAGAACATTCATGACATTGCTTTCTATGCAGAGCCAGGGTGGTCTACCTGGACACAGAACTGATTCAAATCCAAGAGGTATAGATTCACAATCTATTTCTGCTAGGATCTTAGTCTTATACAAATATAGTCTCTTCATTCTTTATCTGATGAACAGGAGTTTTTAACTACTACTTTAACTCGGGTTGATGCCAGATTTTGCATGCCCTGTTATTTATATGAAGCATTGTGTACCTCCTAGACCAGCTCCGATACCAAGCAGACGTAAGGCAGGCAGGGCAACATGTTCTAAACAATGGAGCTCAGTGAAGTAGGGTGAGAAAGAAGAAGGGTTTAGCTCTGCTTACCTGTGCGTTCACTTTTCTGTATGAAATATTGGAAAGGCCCACATTTACTTTATATATGGATAGGTGGAAATGTGAATGGATGTCTCTATCTAGTTGGCCTTCAATCTAAGTATCTACAGGAGTTTTGAGTGAAAGTATAAGAATTTTGAGAAGATATGTGAAATTGAAAAATGCTGTGCATCTCTAATGATAAAAAACCCTGTAAAATCACTGTGACACATATGAATGTTTTATAAACAGCCACAGCCACAGCCACATGTTTAACCAGTTTGAGTAATCATTATTTTGTTGTGTTGGAACCCTCTCTTCTGATTAGAGATGCTTGGAACTTCAATATGAACATGATTGCCAGTTGAGCTTATAGATATTTAACTCATAATTTATATGAGTTGAATTCCTTGCTGGATTGTCTCAGTCTTGTTTGGCTGTAATGCTGTGTCAAGCAACTTTGCACATGCTCACTAGTCACTTTTACTACAGATATAGTGCATAGAGAGGAGGCAGCTGGCAAAGCAATATGCAGCTACGCATGCACAGTCCTCTTTTCAGAACATAATATGTCCAAAGAGACGAATTACACATTGAACATTTAACCCTGGCGACTGTAATTTGTAAGCAGGACACAAGCTGAACTGGTGGGTGATGCAGCATCTTTGCCTCTTATCAGCATTTTAAAAAATCCACAGAATGGTTGGGTGCAATTTGAAATCTTTGCAAGTTTCTTTTTGACACATCAGTGGTCCCATGCATTCATCATGCTATGGCCAAAGAAAAGAGAATTATTAACTTATTGCAACCAAAGGAAAAGCAGCTTACTATCTGATTCATTAAAATATTCCTCTTGGCTCAAGGCAACTTAAAGTAGCTATTTAAATATTATTACACATTAAAAACCCAATGCCGCCCAATAACCCCCCACTCCCATCAAAAGTTCTGGCAAACAACAAAGTCTTGCAGTTCCTCCTGAAGATCCCCAATGAAGAGGCTCCCCTCACCTCTTCTGGGAGTTGTTTTCCATGAAGTGGAAGCTGCAATGAAAAATGCACAGTCTCTGGTTGATGCTAGATGGGCTGTTGTAAGTGGGGGAACCAGTATTTGGAAGTCTGAAGAAAGCAGTTGGTACACAAAAAATGTATAGGAGGAAAGGCTTTGAAGAGCTTTGAAGATCATAACCAGCACCTTGTATTAAATGCAGAAACAAACTGGCAGCCAATGTAGCTGTTTCAAAATGGGCAATGTATGTCCCCATCAGTGTTCCCTCTAAGCTGAGTTACTGTGAGCTAGATCAGGAAGGATGTCTCCAGAGCAAACTAATTTATGCAGTAGCCAAATCGCTTACTCACAACTTTAATGCCAGTAGCTCACAAAGTAGAATTTTTGCTCACAAGACTCCACAGCTTTGAGGGAGCATTGGTCCCCATCAGCTAGTACCAGATGAGAACTGGACTGCTGCATTCTGGAACAGCTGCAGTTTCCAAGTTGTCTTCAAGTGCAGCCCCAACCATGAAGTTACAAAAATATGGATCCATATGACCAGATCAGGTGAGTCTAAGAAAGGAAAGAATTGCCAAACCAGGTGCTGCTGATAGAAGGTGCTCTTGTGCCAATCTGCTTTTCAAACAGCAAAGCTAGGTCCATGAGCATTCCAAAGTTCTCAACCTGCTCTGCAAAAGCCAACTCCACTCCATCTAGGACATGTAAATCCAATTCTTCTAGAACATCAGCCATCCTGACTAGCATTACCTCTGTATCATCTGGATTCAGCTTCAGAATGTTCTGCCTTAATCCCCTAACCACAGCTTTGTAGCACCACTTCCAAACCATGATGGACATATCTGGAGAGTCTCCAGATATTCTAAAGTATAACATTGGTTGTCCCTTGCTCTGCTAATGAAATCTTTACTTTGCACTTAAAAATCTGTGCCTGTCTTCTTTGCTATTTTCTAATTAGCTTTGGCATCCTTTTTTAAAGAAACGTTTTAAATGGAATGGACATTAAGGCTGCGGTCACACGCAACATTAGCCACGCAAGAGATACGGAAGACAAGCGGAGTTTCCGGTCGCGATCTCACCAGCACATCTGGGAAGCGTAGCGCTTCCGTGGCACAACTGAGGCTTCCTGCCGAAAAAGCGCAGCAAAAAACTAGTACCTTGGAGGTACTAGTTTCCAGAAACTGCGGGGCAAGGGCGGGCGTCTGATCGCGTTTCCGGTGGTATCCGGCGCCCGCCCATGTCCCCTTGCGGAAAAGGGTTTTTCCCCCCCCCCACGTCTCCATGGATGCGCACACGCACCCAACGGAGCATGCGCATTCGTAGTGTACACAAAAAAAGAAAACCAGTTCGCCGCGCCGCGCGCTTCTTCATTGCGCGCAGGCGTGTGTTGTGATCGGCACCTCTCCCTTGCCATGGAACCTCCACAGAACCTCCACAGAACCTCCACAGTAGGTCTGATCGCTTTACTGCATGTTAGTTTGCCCCGGGGCAAACAGCCACACTTCTCCTCTGCAGTTTCCTGCCCGTGTGGCAGGGGCCATAGTTTACTAATTCTCTTCATTCCCATTAGACCAGGGTTTCCCGACGTAGCACATGTGGGCACTATGGAACCCACCAATACTTCCCTTGGTACCTGCCAAGCTTTTCAAAAGTAAGCAAGGCCATTGTAAGGCAGGGCTTGCTATTAGCTACTCTCATTTAAGTAATATCAGTCACAGCCATTGGTGGATCAGGAGAATTGGCTTGCCTTAGTCAGTGTGTAGATCCATTCCCTCTTCTCTTTCTTTATCTCCCCACCCCCCAGCTTTCCTTTGTTTGTTTTTATTCCCTTCTCAATTCTTCTGTGAAGCAAGGAAGAAGGAATTGCATTTGGCTCCACTTCCCTCAGCAGACATTTTGGAATGGTGCCCAACATCCCCTCTCAAAATTCTAAAGATGCCTGCTGACTTAAACAAGTTGGGGATGTCTGTATTAGATTTTCAACATAAATACAGCATTGAGCCTGTGCTTTAACATTGGCTAATGGTTTGCAATAAATATGAGTAATAGTCCTACTGATTTTTAACATAATTGATCATGATGCATGCATCAGAGATGTGGCTGAAAGATCTATTGGATATTGTGGAGGCCTGCTTTGCTGGCTCTGCAAATTCATTCACGGTGAGAATGTCCAAAAGGATAAAAGTAGGCTATTGCTTGCTTTATCTCCAGATAGTACTTGTGCACTCATGGTTCTCTTCAACATATATACAACACCTCTGAATAAGATGTTGTAGCATTTCAGGATGTGTTTGTGTTATGTATTTGTAGATGACATTCCTATCTTAGTACTCTTCTCCCCTTTTCATGTTACCTATCACCATAGTGGCTAGATTTGGGTGAGCCAATGGAAGCCAGGTTCAGATCACACAGTTAATGATGGAGGCTCCACCCATGATACTGTCAGGTTCGGACCCTTGACATGGGGATTAAGAACATAAGAACATAA
>NW_015160302.1:0-10622 GCF_001447785.1 Gekko japonicus
GCAGACTGAGAGATCTGTTTAAGATTATACTGTTAGTAATATATTTTGTGATGAGAAAACTTCTACATGAGGGGTGCAGTCGATAGAAAGTTAAGTGCATATTAAGGCCTATTAATATTCACAGAGCTGAACTTGATGTCTTTATGTTTACATATTAAAGTATTATAATCTCATGTTGTCCATCCACCAGGGACCTTCAAAGCAGATAAACATAATGCCCGTGCTAAAGAGGGATAATGAGAGCACTGAACACACAGCGAGGAGTCTCCTAGTAGGAGAAAAGACCAACAACAAAAATCATAAAATGTGACAACTAAACAGGGATAATGAGAGTCTCCTAGTAGGAGAAAATGAGAGTCTCCTAGTAGGAGAAAAGTCTAGGAGTCTCCTAGTAGGAGAAAATACCAACAACAAAAATCATAAAATGTGACAAACAAACATCAAATAAGTCTCCTAGTAGGAGACTAGGAGTCTCCTAGTAGGAGAAAAGACCAACAACAAAAATCATAAAATGTGACAAACAAACATCAAATAAGTCGTAAGTTCAGCAGCACTAAACATCCCAAAAGCCTACCTCAAAGGCAGGGAAAATTAGACTGACTTTCTCAGGGCTGTAACCTCATTGCAGATTTCTATGGATGCTCTGATGTGCACACGTCAGTCTTTTGTGAATGGGCTTTCCCTTTCACCTCAACGAAGGGAGCAGTCCCCTGTGGGCATTTCTTTCTCTGTGTGGAATCGTCTACAACTTGAGTCAGGGAAACTCTGCACTCACGAGGCATTACTGGAAGGACTGAGTGGAAGGTCCATCTTGGGAGAAGCTTAGCGTGCAAAGTCCGAATAAATGTTTTGAGGATTTAGGTCTTGTCTACATGGCCATCATTTACCCTGCCCTTGAAAAAGAAATCATTGCTATTTTAAATAGAATAAGCCCCTCCCCTCCTTTAATGCTCTGTTCACTTGAACTGCTAATGGGGATTATGTAGGACTTTCTAAAACTAATCTGTCTGAAGGCTGGCAAAAATATAATGCAGAGGATATTCCAATTCAAGTGGATCTCTTTTTTTAAAGATTAAAACGTGTAAGAGTCTGGAGGGGGAAAAATGGCTGAGCTGGAAATACTTTTCTGGAGAATAACTCTAGTAAGTAAGGGCAGGTGTTGTTTTTTTTAATGCGCTGGAAGGATTTCTCTGGACAGACCCAACGGCATTCTTTGCTCCTTTGTTACTATTTCACAAATTCCAGGGTTCTGCCATTTGAAAACAGGTTTCCAAAAAACAGGTCTGGAAATAAGCCCTTCCCATCAATGTGCAGAACTTCAGAGATCAGAGGCCTTAGGAAGACTGATTTCTCAGTGCCACAAAGCAATGCACAGGGACTGTTCCCTTCTAGAGTGGATTTCTGAAGCTCAAGGAACTGGGCCAGCACAGTGAGCTCAGGTATTTACCCTTTGGGTGGGGATCTCTCATTTGAATGGGTCACTGTAAAAACTCTTCCTGCTGGCGTATTCGCACAATGTATAAACAGGAGTGTTATGGCTCCTGGGGGAACTGCTGACTTCACCGTTTGGCCAGCTGCAGGGAAAGGTGTCCCTATAGCAGCCGACAATGCGGAAAGAACAACAGAGGGGAAAGATACAGAGTTGTGTTGCTGTTGATGAAGACAGGAGCAGCCTGCTTGTTTTCAGCTGTTGATCTAAGCATATTATTAATAGCAAAGTGTCCTGGGGGCCGGGGGTTGGGGATAGAAGAAGAAGAGATTGGCTTTATACCCCGCCCTTTGCTACCCAAAGGAGTCTCAGAGCAGCTTACAATCTCCTTTCCCTTTCCCTCCCCACAACAGACACCCTGTGAGGTAGGTGGGGCTGAAAGAGCTCTCTCGAGAACTGCCCTCGAGAGAACAGCTCTGAAAGAACTTGTGACTGCCCCAAGGTCACACCAGCTGGCTGCATGTGGAGGAGTGGGGAATCAAGCCCGGTTCTCCCAGATTAGAGTCCGCGCTCTTAACCACTACACCAAAGGAGGAATGGGCACAAGTAGATGTTGCATCCAACCAGGGAGGATGAGGTCCCCTTTGACCACCAAAGAGCCTATGCGATGGATCGTGGGACCTCCATGGACCAAAGCCATGGGGGATGGGATCTGTAGTGAGGAGATGAATTGGGTGAGGTTGCACAGAGAAAGCTGCCTGGATCCGATTTTGTATATCCATGCATTTTTGCAATTAGAAATACATTGCTTCTCCCTGTAAAATCTCTTTAACTTGTAGCTTGGAAACCCATGTCATAACCAACAGGGGAAAGCCAGTGCAGAGTGGTGGTGAAAATGTTGGATTAGGATCTGTGAGACCCAGGTTTGAATCCCCACTCTACAGTGGAAGCTTGCTGGGTGAACTGGGGCCAGTCACACACTCTCAGCCTAACCTACCTCACAGGACTGTTGTGAATATAAAACAGAAGGGGGGAAATGATGTTGTAAGCCACTTTGGGGGTGTAAACATATTCCAAGTGTAAATATATAAATACATAAATTCAGATATGATAAACGGTGGTTTTGTTTAAACTACAGTTTGTGCAACAACCTCACATTTCAGTTTATGCTTAAACCTCAGGTTGTCTGCTTCTTGTCTCTCTCCTGCTTCACAGCTGTCTCTGGAGCCAGCTGGCTACAAAGGTTAGTGCTACTTAACAAGCTGTGGTTTGTGAATTCAGACTTCACAACAAGCCATAATTAGTACAAACTGTGGTGAGCCAACCAGCTGCTTTGAAATCCCAGTTTGGTTCCAAAAACAAACTTTGGTTTGTTGAACTATCTGCTTTCAGAAGCCGTGTGAACAAAAACCCTGGCTTATAACAACACTGTTTCATCATGACGTCTGAACGCAGGCCCAGTGTGAGAGGTGGGGGTCAGCTTTTGCAGAGTAGAAGTTTAGGCCAGTGAAATGCAACAATATGTGGAACTCGCTGCCACAGAATGTGATCATGGCTGCCGACTTGGAAGGCTTGAAGAAGAAGAAGAAGAAGAAGAAGAAGAAGAAGAAGAAGAAGAAGAAGAAGAAGAAGAAGAAGAAGAAGAGATTGGATTTATACCCCACCCTTCACTACCCAAAGGTGTCTCAGAGCGGCTTTAAAAGGGGAGTGGACAAATTCATGGAGGATGGGGATATGAGTGGCCACTAGGCATTATGGGTATTTCGTCCCTCCAGTGACAGGTACACTATACCTCTTTATATCAGTTTCTGGGGAGCGTGTGTGGGAGGATACTGTTGCAGTCCTCCTTCCTAGAGGCAGCTGGTTGGCTGCTGTGTGAACAGAATGGGCCCTTGGTCTGATCCATCCAGCAGGGCTCTTCTTATATTCTAATGAAAGTAGAGTGGCCAAACTCCAGGTGGGTGAAAAAAGAAAGGGAAAAAATCCTCTGTATAAATAAACCTCCCAAAGTACTCAAAGCACTAAATATTATACTTATAAATTATATATACACAAGGGGCGGGACCCGCGATACTCGCGGGGGGGGAGGGACCTCCACACATGAGGCAGAGGAGGAAGCAGCAGAGAAGGTAAGTTCCCCCCCTCATCAAAGCTTTATCGAAGAGGGAACTGTAAGAACGTAACAAGATCCAAAATTACTGCGTAGTGAAGCATTTCATGTCACTGCGCTCTTCGAAATGGTTATATGCTAAGCTCCACTTCCAAACCTGGAGTTTACAGCCGTAAATGAAAGCATTGCAACATATGAGGAAATACGTTAAATCTGATGTTTATCAAAAGATGGGCTATTCAGGACAGTACCTAAAGCGTGCGATTTGCTAATTTTGGAACCCTCATGAGCAAAACAGACAATGGTGTAGGAGCACAAAAAGGACACGCCTAACGGCCGTGGAAAATACCAATTATGATGTGTGCTCACAGTTCTAAAACAGCTGGAGGTGAGGACCTTCCAGAATACATTTTCATAGGTTTAACCTTCCTGAGGAGGTTCCACAAAAACAAGATTGCATGTTGCCAAGTTCAATGACAGAGAAGAATGGGAAAGCTGCTGCTTAAATAAGCAAATATTCCCTGATTGGCAGTGTCTCTCCCCTTCATAGGAATGTAGGGTGGTGGTGTTATTATTATTATTAACAATAGTTTCATTTATTAAGGCCAGCGACGTTTTCCTCTTTCTTTCCAGGCGAGGTGAATTGGATAGTACTCCCTAGACTGATGGAAAATTTGATATTTTCACAAGCACATTTGCTGATAAAATAGGCAGCTATCCCCGAAAGGTTTTGGCACAATTTTTAATCATTCCTGGATAAGCATACAGCTGCATTGCTTGTGACATCTCCTGTATTATCCTGCATGGGACGCTCCCTGCTTTCAGAAACTTCTTGGCAAACCAGTGCTTGGCTTCTGGAGGCATTTTAAAATGTAAAATGTCTTGTAAAATGTCACTGAGAGCTGCCATTTCATCCCCTTGGTCTCTCTGCATCACTGACAAATTCACTCATGCCACTGAAAGCCCTTTTCACGATTCTTCTCACTTTGGGTGTACACCTGTGCAGACAGGTGGTTTCAAAGGGGCTGGTATCAGGTTTCTGAATCCATTGATGGTCATGCAGGAAGGCTGATTTGCAGTCACGTTTCTACCTTTCTGCACTGAACAATGCATGAGTGGTTTCCAACAAACAGGGCCATCCTTCGGTAATTATAGCCATTGTAGGTGGGACTGACCCCTCTTCCAGGGGTTCTGGTGGCAAGTCCGCAACTATATTTGCAAGACGACTAGGGAAACCATCCCTTTCAGAGCTGACTTCCCATTACTAGACTCGAGGATTGGTTGTAAAATCTCGTGTCATCGCAAACCTAGGCTTTGTGCAGCAGCAAAAGCAGTAATTGCCTACAGATGGAAAAATGCAGTGCCACCAACTATTCTGGAATGGCTAGGAAAAGTCAGAGTATTGCATCCTAGACAAAATTTCTGAGAAATATTCAAAGCCGGATGATGATTCTTACATCATCACTTTTGTCTCAACCTGATTTCCGGTAATCACTTATTTTTCACATAACAACCTTTTCTCATATCTACCTTTTTTAGTAGATCCTCTACTATAGATAGACTCAATTCACATGGCTTGTCCTTCTCTGTGGTTTCTTACTGTTAAATTATACCCACTGTTGCAAATACATTTTATTCTTAGTTTTGTACATAGCTCTATTGCAGGCATTTTAAAGTATTAGCTACATATAGACGTTGACTCCAACATTAGTTTAACACTGTTTTCAGTGTTATGGTTTTTATACAATCTATCTTATGTTATTCTTGTAGTAGTATTCTTAACTGTTTAATATTTTTTTAAAAAAGTCAGTGCCATCCTAAGGAGAGTTAAGCCATTCTAAAGTCTGCTGAAGGGTGTAACTCTTTTTAGGATGGCGCTGTTTATCTCAGAAGAAGGGGGAGGAGGAGGAAGAGATCGGATTTATACCCCGCCCTTCACTACCCAAAGGAGTCTCAGAGCAGCTTACAAACTCCTTTCCCTTCCCCTCCCCACAACAGACACCCTGTGAGGTAGGAGGGGCTGAGAGAGCTCTGACAGAACCTGCTCTTTTTCAAGAACAGCTCTGACAGAACTATGGCTTGCCCAAGGTCATCCAGAAGGTGCAAGTGGAGGAGTGGGGAATCAAACCCGGTTCTCCCAGATTAGAGTCCACACACTTAACCACTACACCAAATAAATCTCAGGGTGGGAGAGAACGATGGTGGTGAGAAAAGCTGGTGATAGTGGATTCGTCATGTACCAATGTGTGTGCATAAACATTAAAAAGCTAACAAACGAGGGTTGCCAGCTGTGGGTTTGGAAATACCTGGAGATTTGGAGGTAGTACCTGGGGAAGGAAGGACCTCGGCAGAGTATAATTCTGTAGAGCAATTTTCCCTCTAAGCTGTGGAGTCTTGTGAGCAAAAAAATCTACTTTGTGAGCTCCTGGCATTAAAGTTGTGAGCAAGCGATTTGGCTACAACATAAACTAGTTTGCTCTGGAGCCATACTTCCTGAGCTAGGACAAAAATGTGTGAGCTGGAGGTTAAAAAACTGTGAGCTAACTCACACTAACTCAGCTTAGAGGGAACACTGCGTAGAGTCTAACCCCCCCCCCCAAACCAGCAATTTCCTCCAGGGGAACTGATCTCTATAGTCCGGAGTTGTAATTCCAGGAGATCTCCAGGCCCCACCTGGAGGTTATAGAAAACTGTAAGAACTCCATGAAGCAAGCTGACTGACAATATACCCCCTATGTTATGATAAAAAACAATTTAATCCAACACATAGTGAATTAATAACAGGGATTCAATAGAATTTATGAACGTATCAGAACATATTATACAAAGCAATTCAAAAACCAATTGGTGTCACCAATTTAAGGACCACCTAATGATGACAGATACTGAAGCTGAAGCTCAAATACTTTGGCCACCAAATAAGAAGGGAGCACTCACTGGAGAAGACCCTGATGCTGGGAAAGATTGAAGGTCAAAGAAGACGGGGACGGCAAAGGATGAGATGGTTAGACAGTGTTACCGATGCAACGAACATGAAATTGAGCTAACTCCAGAGGACGGCGGAAGACAGGAGGGCCTGGTGTGATATGGTCCATGGGGTCACGAAGAGTCGGATTCGACTGTGCGGCTGAACAACAACAACGATGAGTACATAAACATAAGAACATAAGAAAAGCCAATAATACACAATATGCAAGCTGAAGTCCTCCTGTACATGCACAGTCTTCAGGTAGGTCTCTCGTGGTGCTTGGAACAGGGACTTCAAACAGAAATCTATCATCATCTGAGAAAATCCTGAAGGACAATCGATAAAGACCATTGAGAGAAGACCCTTTTTCAAGAGCTGACAAACTTCTATTAATTTGGTCAGATACCACTTATCAGCACTGCCTCCTATCACTCCCAGACGGTCTGCTTCATAATTCAATCTGGGCATAACTTCAGTTTGTATATTGTGTATTACGTACTCACCATTGGGTGGTCCTGAAACTGGTGATGCCGATTGCTTTTTGAGTTGCTTTGTATAATATATTCTGACATTTTTATAAATTCTATTGAATGCCTCTTACCAATTCGCTGTGTGTTGGATTAAATTGTTTTATATTAACATATGCGATATATTGTTAGCATGTTTTACGGTGCTCTTACAGTTTTCTGCATCGTCTAACCGTGACCCCCCATTTGCATTGTCTCTCGTGCTGCTTGGAACAGGGACTTCAAGCAGAAATCTATCATCAACTGAGAAAATCCTGAAGGACAATCGATAAAGACCATTGAGAGAAGACCCTTTTTCAAGAGCTGACGAACTTCTATTAATTTGGTCAGATACCACTTATCAGCACTGCCTCCTATCACTCCCAGACGGTCTGCTTCATAATTCAATCTGTGCATAACTTCAGTTTGTATATTGTGTATTACGTACTCACCATTAGGTGGTCCTAAAACTGGTAATGCCGATTGCTTTTTGAGTTGCTTTGTATAATATATTCTGACATTTTTATAAATTCTATTGAATGCCTCTTACCAATTCGCTGTGTGTTGGATTAAATTGTTTTATATTAACATATGCGATATATTGTTAGCTTGTTTTACGCTGCTCTTACAGTTTTCTGTATCGTCTAACCGTGACCCCCCATTTGCATTTTGCTTGTTCCCACCTGGAGGCTGGCAAGGCTGGAGCATGCTGTTTTCCTTCCACTTCCCTCTTACCATAACTGCATACCCAGATGTTGCTGAGCATGCTTTAACAGGCAGCTTTTTAAGCTGATTCATTGTGAAGGAAGGGACTATGGTTAGTTGACTAGCACTCCCTCCCTCAGAAGCCTGTTTTGAGAATAAGCAAATGTGGCATCCAGCAGGCAGAGGAGAACCTTCAGCCATGTGCCGTAGTTGGGGGGTGGAATGGCTCAGGCGGATGTTTCACAGGAAAAGGGGAGAGGTCCAAAGAGAGTCCTTGTTTTCATCTGTGAAGTGTTGGAGGGTAGGGGGCAGCTGTTCTTCTTTACCCAGAGCCCCTTGCCAAGGGTTGCAGGTGCACAGTCAGAATAATTCGCCACAAGCAGAAACTGTTGTTTTGCACGGCATCATCTGGTGGTGGAAGGAAGTGCTGCCAAGTCACAGCTGACTTACGGTGACCTCTCGTAGGGTTTCCAAGGCAAGAGATGATCAGAGGTGGCTTTGCCATTGCCTGCCTCTGTGTGGAGACCCCGGTATTCCTTAGAGGTCTCCCATCCAAGAGCTAGCCATGGCCAACCCTGCTAGAGCATCCCCCCCCCCAACGTGCCCTGCACAATGACATCACTTCTGGGCAGGGGTCATTTCCTGCAGGAGCGCACAGGAGCGGAGCTCCGGCAGTAAGGAGCCCAGGGGGGCAAGCACATGCAACAAGCCCCGCCCCCTGCTCCCAGCAGCCCTCAGTTGGGCCACGAGGAGCAAGAAGCAGCCAGGTAAGTTGCAGAGCGCCCCCCCCCCCGGCCTGCCTTCAGGTACAAGCTCTCCCTCCTCTGTGAGGGCAGATCTGCGCGTGTCTCCCCCCCCAATAGCTAGCAATCCAAAACAATCCAGTGGAGCCTGAGTGGTGGGTGTTGCCTTCTGACACACTTCCGGTGATGTCGGGGTATGTGGCATATGCAAATAAGTTACGCTAATAAGTTATTCTAATGAGCTCCTGCATCTCTTTTTCTACGAAATGACCCCTGCTTCTGGGTGACATCATTGCAAGTGCATACGCTGAAAAGTCACAGGGAAGAGCCACCGCCCCCCCGCCCCCGGCCAGTAGGCAGGTAAGACCTGGCAACCCTAATAGTTCTGCATTTTGACTGTTCTATAGGGTCACCAGCTCTGGGTTAGGACATACCTGGACATTTGGGGGGGGGTGGAGTCTGGGGAGGTGGGGTTTGGGAAGGGGGGGGACCTCAGCAGGGTAGAATACCATTGAGTCCACCTTCCAAAGCAGCCATTTTCTCCTGGGGAACTGATCTCCGTCATCGGGAGATCAACTGTAATAGGGGGAGATCTCCAGGTGCCACCTGGAGGGTAATAACTCTACTGGCCAAGCCATTAGTAAAGATCCTTTACCCTGACCTGGATGACCGGGCCTGATCTCATCAGATCTCAGCAGCTAAGCAGGGCTGGTCCCGGGTAGTGCTTGGATAAGAGACCACCAAGGAAGTCCAGGGTTGCTACATAGAGGCAGGCAGTGGCAAACCACCTCTGAACATGCCTTGCCTTGAAACCTCTGAGGGAGCCACACTTTCCACAACTGAAGATCCTTTGGAAGATGCCATCTGTGGTCAGAGTGTAGATTACAGCGACAGTGAAGAAGACATAGTCCAGACCTATGATGAAAACTGAGGTGTTGTGGTCTCTTGACCAAAAACTTGCTAAGATCCATTGAAAGCCTGTAAGTGAACACACGCCCTGAAGCATTCGTTTCATCTGAGCATTTCTGCCATTGTTTCTTTGCAAGCCCCCGTTTAATTAAATCTTTTTTGTCCTCTTCTTATTCTCTCGCTTTGTTGCCATGCCTTTGCTAGGAAACTTCCATAGCTATTCAGGCAGAGTAACCAGATAAGTAACCTAGCTCCCTTTCCCTGCTTTTGTTGAGTGTTCTTTTGGAAAGAATCCAAAGTCTTGTGTTTTGTATGGTGCGCATATTGCAATTAACTTGTGCAGCTTGAAAACTAGAATGGAAAGGTTTCGTTCTCTCCCTCCGTTCGTTGCTGAACTGATTTGATGTTAGCAGATGGGACGGGAGTCCTCGTGCATTGGAAGGGCTGCGTGGAAATAAATATTGTCTGAAGTTCCTTTCCATTGGAAACAGGACTGGCATGTCTACGGTCTGCTTAAAAAGGAAATGCTGCCAGAGTGATGAGAAGTAAACATCCTAAAGACTCAGAGAAACATCACATATCATGGTGATGATTCCATGCCACGGTTTGGAAACCTTCCTGCTATCTGTCCAGTTTATGCTCCTAATGGCCTGTCCGTCTGTTGATTAAAGTTATAAAAGAGAGGATTAAGGTTAGGAGTCAGCTACGGGCTGATTTAGAATGTGCTGATCAAGGCAACTGGGAACAGGGGAGCAGATAGGTTTTTAAAAAATGAGGCTGCTATCAATATGTTGCCGAAGGTTTTCACGGCCGGAGTTCATTAGTTGCTGTAGATTTTCTGGGGTGTGTGACCGTGGTCTTGGCATTGTAGAACCTGACATTTCACCAGCAGGGCTATTTTTGGCCAGGAACGCACAGGAACAGAGTTCCGGCCGGCTTCCAAATTGGCCACGCCCAGCAGGAACTCATTAGCATAATAGGCCACACCCAACAGCAGAAACTCATTAGGATTGGCTACATTAGGGGAGTGTGGCTTAACATGCAAAGGAGTTCCTGCTACAAAAAAAGCCCAGGGTTTTGACAACAAACGAGGTAAACAGAATAAGAAGCAAAAGGTGGGTGTGGCTGGATGACCCCACTTCTGGTAACATGGGGGTGTGGCCTAATATGCCAATGAACTATGCTGTCAGGGGTGTGGCCTAATAGGCTAATGAGTTTCTGCTGTTAGGCGTGGCCTGTAATGCAAATGAAT
>NW_015160302.1:10647-18626 GCF_001447785.1 Gekko japonicus
CAGAAAAAGCCCTGTTCACCAGTAACTGTGACTGGCATCCTCAGAGGTATAAACACAGAAAGATGGAGTACTCTCTGTGTCAAGATCCACCTTGACATTCTATCTTTCTGTGTTTATACCTCTGGGGATGCCAGTCACAGTTACTGGTGAAACGTCAGGTTCTACAGTGCCAAGACCACAGCCACACATCCCAGAAAATCTACAGCAACTAAGGCTGCTATCAAACTGGCACTTCTCTTTGCTGTTAAGGTAGTGCTGCTAAATCAGCCCTCCGTGAAGGTGAACGCTTTTCTCCGTGCAGGAGAACATAGCAGATTAGGGCCATCACCTGATTTGTGCCCAGGGTTGCCAAGTCTGGGCTGGGAAATACCTGGAGATGCTGTGGGTGGAGCCTGGAGAGGGTGGGGTTTGGGGTGGGGAGGGGCCTCAGCAGGGTATCATGCCCTATAACCAACCTTCCAAAGTAGCCATTTTCTCCAGGGGAACTGGTCTCTGTCACCTGGAGACCAGTTGCTATTCTGGGAGATCTCCAGCCACCAGCTGGAGGTTGACAACCCTACTTATGTCGGTCATTCATGCGCGAGGGGAAAGAGGCAAAAAATTCAGCAGCAAAGATGTTGCTGTGAGTCAGATGTCGCTATAACCCTCTGCAGACGTTATTTATTAGCCAGCATGGTCTTATCTACGGATCGATTCACTGATTGAACGATAAATGACACCATATGTCGTTCTTCCTCTATTGCCATTCTTTTGCTAGGAAAGTTCCATAGAAATGGAATTCATTTCACAGGTAATTCAGTGAACAAGAATAGCAACCTGTCTTTCTTTCTGCTCAGACCTGCCCTGCCTTTTTCGGAAGTCCTGATTTTTGTAGCCCTGCCTTTCTTAGGTCAACTAGGTGACTGTTAGTGACGGGGCCTTCTTCCTGTTCCTCTGAGCTTGCAGAACTCCCTCTCTGGACCGCTCACCTGTCACCTGATTTTAGATTCCGGAAATTTCCTTTGCTGCTCAGGTTTTTAGTGGTATGTGACAATGTTTATTCACGGTTCTCTGCTGGTGATTCTGCCGGCTTTGTTTTTTAATGGGTTGGTTTTAATTATTTTGCTGCTCATGCTGTATTTTTGAGCTTTATTTTTAAACTTCTTTGAGAAATATCACGTAGTGGTAGGTGGGATGCGAAATATTTTTTTAAATAGATACAGCATTTGCTCTGATGCATACCAAGAACTGTCAACTGAACAGGAGCTTCCCACTGACTTTAGCGCTAAGGGGCTCCCAACCTCCAGGTGGGGCCTGGAGATCTCCCAGAATTACAACGGATTTTCAGATGACAGAGGTTTCACCCCCCGGTGTCCAGATCTCCACCCCCAGATCTTCACCATCCTGGAGCTGGCAATCCTAATAAGGGGAAGCGGCATGTGTGCAGACCTGTGTGGATACACAGGGCTGTCTCAGGATGCTGACCATCACCAGGAAAGTGTTTGGGAGTATCCTGGACATGCCGGAATGTAACTTGTTGTGTAGTGGGTTAGACACATGTAGAAACCACAGAGACGGATGTAGTGATCAGCATGGTTTACTGGTACTAAACTTGAACACAGAACACCGGCCAGGTGGCCAACTATATACAGTACCTGGGAACACCCCTAGATCCTATTGGTGGGTTTAAACCTCCCGCCAAAGTCCCTATTGGTTCCCCAAGGAAAATCCAGGAGCCTAGTCCCTATTGTTCCTAGGGAGTTAAGCTTGGCAGTAAATCGCTGGTGCCTAGTGGCGGTCAGCGGACATAACATAACCTGAGCTTTGGTTCAGAGCCACAACCTGAGCCAAGACCTGTACGCAGTTTGATGGCAGCCAATGTAAACAGGGGACAGCTGCAACGAGAATGAATGGAATCCAAGGTTTTAATACTTTGATGAATGGTTTTAGTCTTGTGCCATGGCTGAGATTATCAGTGTACTCTCATGTACACACAGATGGACTGAAGAGAAGAAGAGATTGGATTTATACCCTGCCCTTCACTCGGAGCCTCAGAGCAGCTCACAATCTCCTTTTCCTTCCCCTCCCCACAACAGACATCCTGTGAGGCAGGTGGGGCTGAGAGAGCTCTTTCAGGAACTGCTGTTGAGAGAACAGCTCTGAAAGGACTTGTGACTGACCCAAGGTTGCACCAACAGCTGCAACGAGAATGAATGGAATCCAAGGTTTTAATACTTTGATGAATGGTTTTAGTCTTGTGCCATGGCTGAGATACCAGCCATGTGAAAGGATACTGTGAAAGGACTTGTGACTGACCCAAGGTTGCACTAACAGCTGCTTGTAGAGGAGTGGGGAATCAAACTCAGTTCTCCCAGATTAGAGTCCGTGCTCCTAACCAATACACCAAGAGACTGATGTTAGGTTCAGTGGAAGGAGGTGATCCCATAAGTTCTAGTTGTCCATATTTACCAGAGACAAGCCCTCTTTTCTGGAAGGATAAATCACTGTCAAAACATTTGCCTTTTAAAGAAGATATTGTACAAATACGTAAGGGCATAGGCCATACCACTCAAACTTGTTTTGATGGAGCAAGGTGGTACACATGATGCTGCCTTATACTGAGTCAGACCGGGTCAGTCCGGGTCAGTATTGTCTACTCTGACTGGCAGTGGCTCTCCAGGGTCTCAGGAAGCCCTGCAGTCTTCCTCATCACCTACCCCCTGATCCTTTTTACGGGAGCTGCCGAGGACTGAACCAGGAACATGCCAAGCAGAGGCTGTGCCACTGAGCCATGTATTGGAAAATATTGCCTTTTCAAGACAGAAATGTGCCTCATTACTACTTTATTAGATCTTTGACCTATATAGCTGCAACTCAGAGCACTTCTTTTTCCAGGGGAGAGAGCAGGGGAAGAGAAACGGAACTATTTTCTATTGCCAACTCCTTGCAAAAAATGAATCTTTTGCTCCACTTCCTCCCCCCCTCTTTGGGGGGGGGGGAAATTGCAGGAATTAGAATCAAAATACATCTTGGACCCAGCCAAAGTTTGGACTGAGAGATCGCCTGCTGGCCACTGGGATGGGCTGCTGGTTGCAGTGAAAAGCAGGTGATGCAAACTTTTGCTCAGTACGGATGATGTCCTTAAGAGTTTCCAAGCATTTCTCCAGCACCGCTGGCATAGGGCAACGCTTGGTTTCCATCCTAGAAGCAGCTGCGTGACACAGCTTGGCTCGCCCTGCAGTCGGGAAAGTGTGAGCAGTGCAGTGGATTTTTGTTTTAAACATTTAATGTCAAATTGGTGCCACTGGGGAAGTTGGCCAGGAAAGTTGAAGTTGGAGGTGACTAGGGTTGCCAAGTCTGGGTTGGAAAATACCTGGAGACTTTGGGGGTGGATCCAGGAGAGGGCAGGGTTTGGGGAGGGGAGGGGCCTCAGCACGGCACAATGCCAAAGAGCCCACCCTTCAAAGCAGCCATTTTCTCCAGGGGAGCTGAGCTCTGTCAGCTGGAGATCAGTTGTAAGAGCGGGAGGTCTCCAGGCCCCACCTGGAGGCTGGCAACCCTACAGGTGACTTGCAGACGTCGTGACGAAGACAACATTTTCACAAATGAAGAAGCTGCGCTTAAAGATCAGCAGCCATCTTCATTTCTTAAAAACATGCATTTATTATTTTATATAACTTTTAACAATAAAGTACAAATAATAGATAACAAAATATATAACAATTCATACACTGTAAATAAAACAGTACTACGGAATGACTGGCGTCAAAGAACATGACCAAAGTTAATAAAATACAAAGTCCATATCTTTTCTAGGTAGGATACGTGCTCCTTTAGGATTAGAGGTGACATATTCAAAAAAGGGAAACCATAATGATGTGGAGGAAGAATGCCTTGCTCTGGTGAAGTAGTTATGATTCAAATGGGAAGCAAAAGATTATTTTTTTCCCCTTGACCTATTTCCTAAGCAACAGAGCAGAGCTCAGGCAGCACTGTTTTGTTGGGACAGGTGGGAGAAACACACACACAGCCAACACAATGCATCCAGGTTTCCCAGGTTCCATGTGTTGCTGGGTGCCAACCACACAGCCAATTACTTACTCTTGATAGGCAGTTTCCTTAACAATTTCTTTTCATCTTCTGACAACACCCAAAAGTGACTTGCTGAACTGGTTGTTTGACTTCCAGGGCCAAACTAGACCCGGTGGTGGCGGCAGATGCATTTGCTTAGACCCAACTCTGCCCCAGTCACTTATAAAGGGGTGTGTGAGAGAGAGAAGTCTCCAAAACAGGCACGTGAATGATAGGAGCAAGCTCATCCCCTCGACCATCTTATATCCTCCCAAAGTGTCTCTTAGCTTCATCCATCCAAGTGTTTTTGTCTCTGGGGTTACAGATTTCAGGGAGGCGAGCTGGGTAGAAGCAGTATTTCGCAATCCTGCTTATAGGTGGTGTCTATTTTCAATCCTCGCTTATTCTTTCTGTGTAACTTGGGCAGATTTGGATTTGGCCCACAGACATCAAATATGTCCTTTCCTTGAGTGAGTAAACTTTTTAAAAAAATTATATGTTGTTGCAATTCAAACTCTTTCCTTGAGTGAGTAAACTTTTTTTAAAAAATTATATGTTGTTGCAATTCAAACTACTCCATGCTTTGTTGAGGAAATGAAAACGGTTGAAATTCATCAGCCAGATCTCTCTGAATCATAGATCATAGATACCCATGAGGTGACCAGTGTTAGAAGTGCTTCTGAAGGAATTACAGTGCCCACGTGCGTTTTATTTACTGTAAGCACATTCCCTACAGTCCTGACCTGGATGGCCCAGGCTAGCCTGGTCTTGTCAGATCTTGGAAGCTAAGCCGGGTTGGCCCTGGTTAGTTCCTGGATGGGAGACCACCAAGGAAGTTGGGGTTTGCTACACAGAGGCAGGCAATGGCAAACCACCTCTGAATGTCTCTTGCCTTGAAAACCCTGCCATACGTGGCTGTGGCAATGGCCCTTTCCACCACAACATTCTCCACAGTCATGTCCTACGAAAACCTATGAGGACATCAGTATTCCCTCTAATCTGAGTTAGCGTGAGCTAGCTCACAGCTTTTTTAGCCTCCGGCTCACACATTTTTGCCTTAGCTCAGGAAGGATGGCTCCGGAGCAAACTAACTGTATGCAGTAGCCAAATTGCTCGCTCACAACTTCAATGCCAGTAGCTCACAAAGTAGAATTTTTGCTCACAAGACTTCACAGCTTAGAGGGAGCCAATGGCAAACCACCTCTGAATGTCTCTTGCCTTGAAAACCCTGCCATAAGTTGGCTGTAGCAGTGGCCCTTTCCACCACAACATTCTCCACAGCCATGTCCTACGAAAACTTATGAGGACATCAGTATTCCCTCTAAGCTGAGTTAGCGTGAGCTAGCTCACAGTTTTTTTAGCCTCCGGCTCACACATTTTTGCCTTAGCTCAGGAAGGATGGCTCCAGAGCAAACTAACTGTATGCAGTAGCCAAATTGCTCGCTCACAACTTCAATGCCAGTAGCTCACAAAGTAGAATTTTTGCTCACAAGACTTCACAGCTTAGAGGGAGCACGACACCCCCTAACTCTCCCCTGTTCCATGTTTTACAGAGGAAGTAGTTCAGTGTTGTTGTTTTGTTGTTGTTGTTCAGTCGCACAGTCGAGTCCGACTCTTCATGACTACCTTAAAGCCAGAGTCCTGTTTATGGGACAAGTTGGGCAAGACAAACCCCAAAATCAGAAGTGTGAGTCCTCACACATCAAGGTATTGCCACTACCAGTCCCCTTACTACTCAGGCAGCCAGAGATCAAGGGACAAAGCATCTATCCCTCCCAGAACCAGAAAGTCCACCTTCCAAGGTAGGACCCTTCCAAGGTGGGTTCCGGAAAACAATTACTCTGGTAGCTGTAGCTAATGTGGGCTAAAGTACTGGATTCAGACTGAAATCCCAAAATCCAAGAACACCACAAAATATAAGTGGTGTTTTATTTTAAAATTATCAGGAATATACAATAAAATAGCAGTGAATAGTGAGGATAAAAATAATAAAGCTAAGTACATTTACAAGCATTGGTTCAACTAAGTACATTTACAAGCATTGGTTCAAGATCCAGATGTTATCCAACACGACTGAGACCAATAGGGTTTCAAAGTCCAAGACAAGGGCGCCCGTCATTCTGAGTCATCCATAATCAGACGCACTTTCATTGAAGAGGGAAGAATGTTTTGTGTTAACGTTCACGGATTAGAATTGTTGATGTGTAAACCAATGTTATTCATGCAGCACACTTAGATAAAGTGGTTATGTGAAACGGGAGTATATGCAAATTCCGTTAGTGTGGATGCGTACATCTTGTTGATGAAATACTACTCACTGCAAAACAGCAGTCTAAATATATATTTTAATTATACATCACGGCTGTTTTCTTCATTGTTAACTTCCAGGGGGTGGCTGGAGATCTCCCACTACTACAACTGGTCTCCAGGCCAAAGAGCAATCACCTGGAGCAAATGGCCACTTTGGAAGGTAGACTCTATGACATCATACCCCATTGAAGCCCCTCCCCTCCCCAAGCCCCACCCTCCTCAGGCTCCTCCTCCCAAGTATCCAGGAGCTGGCAATGCTCTGGCCTTGTAAGTCCTTGAAACTGCCAGGCCTAACGGTCTGACCAGCACGTGGGTTGCTTCCCATTTCCTTCTCTGACTCTTTGAAGCTACAAGCAGCTTGACCTTAGTTCTCAGAAACCAGGGTTGTCAGGTCTGGGTTGGGTTGGGAAATACCTGGAGATTTGGGGGATGGAGCCTGGGGAGGACAGGATTTGGGGAGGGGAGAGACCTCAGCAGAGTATAATGCCATTGAGTCCACTCTCCAAAGCAGCCATTTTCTCCAGGGGAACAGATCTTGATTGTCTGGCGATCCATTTTAATAGTGGGAGATCTCCAGGTTCCACCTGGAGGTTGGCAACCCTATCAGAAACAGAAGCTTCCACGATTTTTAGCAAGGCCTCAGCTCAAACCATTGTTTCAATTCAGCAATAAACTGCTTAAAGGAAACAGTTTCTTGACAGTCAGGTTTTATCCTTAGAATCAGGATAGACCAGCTAATGTTACATTCCATTGTCCTTTGGTTCAGCCATTCGGCATTTAGATCCAGAACTATCTTTCCTCAGCAATGGTTATGCTTTTCAGAGTTTCACCTGCCACGTATGTGACAACTTGAGCATGGCACCAGAGAATCCCAGTGTACCACCAGGGTCCCCTCTTCCCTTTGGGTGATCTCGTTGCCCACATAATGGCTGCCTTGAAACCAAGGAAAGGCGGGATATGAATAAGCAGGCCTCGGTTCCTGCCGGAGCGCACCGGAGCACCACTCCGCCAGTCAGGAGCCCAGGGGGTGGGCACATAAGCCCCGCCCTCTGCTCCCACCAGCCATCAGTTGGGACAAGGTGGGGGGGGAACGTTCCCCCGCCACCCTGAGCCCCGGGGTGGTGGCCTTGGACTCATAGGGGCAAATTCCACTTCTCGCACTAGAGGTCATTCCGGCTCCCCCAGCTCTCCTTCCGGGCTCCTTAAAAAGTTATGGCCACTGCCGCTGTTCTCGGTGGCAGCTGCGATGCCTGCGTGGGGGCGGGGCGAAACATTCTCCTGCCTCCTTGAGCCCCGGGGTGGTGGCCTTGGACTCGTAGGGGCAAATTCCACCTCGCATGAGAGGTCATTCTGGCTCCCCCAGCTCTCCTTCGGGGCTCCTTAAAAAGTTATGGCCACAGCTGTGATGCCCGCGCGGGAGCAGGGTGAAACATTCTCCTGCCTCCCTGAGCCCCGGGGTGGTGGCCTTGGACTCCTAGGGGCAAATTCCACCTCTCGCGTGTGATGCGAGAGGTCATTCTGAATCCCCCAGCTCTCAGGAGGGGCTCTTAAAAAAGTTATGGGCCCCGTCGCTGTTCTCGGTGGCAGCTGCGATGCCCGCGCGGGGGAGGGGTGGGGCG
>NW_015160302.1:20441-44528 GCF_001447785.1 Gekko japonicus
TGCGTCCTGGTCTTGTGTCTTACAGATAATCTTACAAATAGTCCTCCTTTGCATTTATATCATGCTTTCAACTTTAAAAGGATCATAATGCTGATTGTGTGAACTTAGGCAAATCATGAGAGGTAGAGCAGGAAGGGTTGCATCAGTGCTTAGTTCTTGTGGCCCTTTCTTACACGCCCAGGGAAATGCTGATCGCCACTTTGGGGCCAGGAAGCAATTTTTCTCCAGGCCAGTTATTGGTGAATTTCTTGCATTGTGCAGGGGGTTGGACTAGATGACCCTGGAGGTCCCTTCCCACGCTATGAATCTATGATTCTATAATTCACCCAGGCTGGCTGTGGGCACACCAGCACCTCTGTCAGGCAGAAGCGCCTGAGATCCTCCCCCTCCCCTTTTCCTTCGCCCAACTTGGAGGCGAAGGGAACGGAGAGGGGGGAAAGAATGGATCCGAGGTGCTTCTGCCTGTCAGAGGGGCTGGTGCACACTTCCGGTGATGTCAGGGGGTGTGGCATATGCTAATAAGTTATGCTAATGAGCTCCTGCAGCTCTTTTTCTATGAAATGACACCTGTGAATAAGCGGTAGATCCACATTGCACAGGTTTTCACTGCACCAAAGGATATCAAATGTAGGATGCCTCTAACACAATGGGTTATTTTTTCAAGGCACACCACATCTTATGGCACACTAATGCGCTCTAGTGATGTTTTGCAATTCTATCTGGATCCTCAGGGTGTTTATGCCTTCTCAGTGGTTTTGTTTCCCTGCTTTGACTTCTGGTGCCAGGATTCTATTTTTTTCTTCACTTAGTTATGTCAAAGCAGCACAATTTGATCACATCAGAAAATGCTCATTAGTATGAACATGTTGTCAGGCTATTTTGCAAGCTTCGGTAAGCATTTCTTGACTCTAAGTGTGCTCCACTGTGTAAGCAGAAATACAAATGAACATTTTGCTTCTTTTATTTCATCACACACTTCCAAATAGTAGTACTAACAACAACAACAACAACAACAATAATAATGCAGGTAAACAGTTGCCTCTAAACTACACAAATGCAATTCTGTGGCTTCTTGCAGATGTAGGATTTTATTCAGATAACATATGACCCCTTTTAGCCCTTATCACATCTAATCTATAATGCACTAAAAATCTGCCGGTGCATTAGTCCCAGCGCAGGGGAGATGATTAATGCATTTGGAAAGATTACTCTAGGAAAAAGGGAGGGAGAGGGAGAGGGAGAGAGAGAGAGAGAGAGAGAGAGAGAGAGAGAGAGAGAGAGCACAAACCATATTAGATTTACTATCCAGCACCACCTGCTGGTTAGTGGATATCTTTGTTTTTCAAGAGAAGGAAAAAGAGATGGACTGGCAAAGAGAAGATAGAAGAAAGAGCAAGTTAGGACAAGACAGTTTTAACCTGGCATAAGAAAGGAAGTAGGATATTGGTGCCAGATGAGTATGTTCCAAAGCTGGGGCGCTGCCATAGAAAAGGCCCTATGCCTGGTTTTCATCTGCTTGACTTCAGAAGGTGGAGGTACCTCGAGAAGGGCCTCATTTGAGGAAGGCCTTGGGGAACTGACAGGTATAGATGGGGAAAGGTTGGCCAGAGGATTTGACGCATATTTCTGGCTGGTCTGGTCTGGTCTTTCCAGTGCTCCCACTCTGGATGCATGACCTGTGTCCCCCTTGCTGAGTTATTCTGGTGTAACTGGTCTGTTATTAGTGAAAGAAAGGAGTTTCTGTCCTCCTCTGAAAGGAAAAAGCATACTATAGTGAGTCCTGAGAGTGTGCATTTTCTGTGTTATTTCTTATTCTGGAGGTTTTCTGGTCTAGAAAGTCTGCGTAGTTTTGTATTTGTGCACTGTATAAAGGGGAGAGTACATTAATACGACAGGTTGCACGCAGTGAGAGATCAGTTTGGTCTATGAGGAGAAAGACTTCTGTCCAGGCAGTCAATGAAAGGGGGTCACAAAATAGACGTAGCCATCCAGGCAGCATAAAGGTAGAAAGGAT
The DNA here is from genome assembly GCF_001447785.1 of Gekko japonicus. Classification (NCBI taxonomy): domain Eukaryota; kingdom Metazoa; phylum Chordata; class Lepidosauria; order Squamata; family Gekkonidae; genus Gekko; species Gekko japonicus. The sequence goes on from NW_015160302.1 coordinate 22,456, forward strand.
GTGATAATAAACAGCAAGAGATCGAAACAGGACCAATCATTAAATATATGTTTAGCATGCAATTTGTGATTATAAATGAATTGGGCACAATACACATTAAGTCATTGGAAAAGGAGATGTATATATTTGTTTTGTTGTTTAGTATGCTTATATGCCACCATCCCATCCACATGGGTCCTTGAAGCAACTAACAAATCTAATTTAAGTATTTTTTGGGGGGTCATCAAATTGTGGCCAATTTATAGCTACCTTATAGGGTTTTTCAAGGCAAAAGACATTTGGAAGACATTTGCCATTGCCTGCCTCTGCATAGCAACCCTGGGCTTCCTTGGGGGCATCCCATCCAAGTTTTAACCGGGGCTGACCCTACGTACCTTCTAAAATCAAAAAGACTGGGTTTGCCTGGGCTATCCAGGTCAGGGTATTTAAAGATACACTAAATCAAAATTACGTACAAAAATACTACCACAAAACTATCAAATCTACCCATAAATCTCCTCAAAGCATCAAGCACTACCCAATTCAATTAATCTAGTTCATATAATGGCTATTTTAGTTAGCTAGTTGGGAAGGTCTGTGAGGGATTGTGTTAATGTGACCTCCTGAGGGAGACAGTTCCACAATTTTGGGGAAGCAGCTGAAGAATCCCTCACATAGCCAGATGGCTTCAGTAAAGGCCAGTTTATACAGTAGAACATTGGCCTCAGAATGTGTGTAGGTTGATATGGGTGGAGATGGTTCTTCTGGTACCCTGGACCTAAGACATTTGGGACTTTTTAAAGGTCATCTTGAACTGAACCTGGAAATAAACTGGAAGACCGGGCTACCAAAGTAGCAGTGCCTTTATATGTTCATCTTGGCACATCCCAGCGAGGCATCTCACAACTGCTGTGTGAACCATCTTCAAGCAGAGACCCTCCACTTCACTGTTTGATTCATTCTTCTGACTTGCAAAAAAAAAACAAATTGAGCACCGGCGTATGTTTTCCTGATTGAAAACTCTGGGAACAATTATAAACAAGCAAACAGTCAGTGGGGTACTGGTCCCTCTGCCTATTTCAAAGTCATCTCAGTTATGAATTTAAGAGGAAATCTAGAGATCATTATGGCAAAAGCAAGGAAATCATCATCACACAGTTTCTCTCAGATTGCTGTGAAGAAATTAAATGACTGTAGTAGAAAGACGGCCAGAGCCCGAGGCTTAATCCTTTGGAATCCAAGTGAATGGGAAAGAGACAAATCTCAGTTTGTCAAGGTACCTAAACTGGTTGTTAGGACAAAGGCTTCCTGAACCAGGAATTAGTTTCAAGGGCAACAACTGGACAAAAGTAAGTGGAATGTTGTATGTGACAAGGAAAAAGGACTGCTGTTCTGGTTGACATGCTTAGAATTAGGCATGCCTCGATCTCCACAGACTGCTATTGAAACTTCGCATCTGTTCTTGTCCTGCATAGACTTCAACAGAAATCAGTAGTGTCAAAAGATCTTTGAAGGAACCAGACCTTTTGAGGCCTCCAGGAAATGTCTGCCTTAAATTGCATCTTCTGCTTAAAATGAATGTGACAAAAATTAGCTAATGCTTACACTTCTTAGCCAAAAGTTTAGTATTTCATGCAAAGTAGAAGGAGTATAGGAGTATACTGATATATCCTTTTTATTGTTTACATTACCATTTTATAGTCTGATGTATTATGTTATGGCCTATGGCTAAGACAATAAACTCATACTTGACTTGACAAAAATTGGAAAGAGTTGCCATAAGATTCCATGCTGGAACCTCTCAGCTTTTAAAATATTCTTTCAGACAATTATAGAGTTTGTTCAATTTTATTTTATTTTTTAAATCATACTGCTGCTCTGCCTTCCCACACAAGTCCTCCGTTCCTTAGTCATGGAGGAAATTTATATCTTGCATGTAAAATGACAAATGCTGCAAACTGCCCCAGATCAGCATCCCAGACCATAATCAGATAATGGAAAGATATATAAATACATAAATTACATTTGGATCCAAAATATATATATTACCTTGCCTCCAAATGCTATTTAATTTACTTATTTCTTTAACACATTTTTATTCCATCTTTCCACCCAGTTTAGGGTTCCCAAGGCTGAGAACAATCAAAACCATTAAAACAAACTTTTAAAACTATAAGAAGATATAGGGTATACCTCTCTTTTCATCATCAGGTTGACAGGTGCCCCACCCCATCACGTGGGGGGGGGTTTCCTGGTGGAAGGCAAGATGGCTGCCACCGCAGCCCAGGGGCATGGCGAGCACATGGCTGCTTCCCCCCGAGGTGGGGGGAGGGAAAATGGAGTCCCCCTGGGTGCTTTGACTCTTTTTGGGGGGCCAAGGGGTCTTGTGTTTGTGGCTGGAGTTTTCTGAAAGGTGCTTTTTGACTCTTTTGGGGGCCAAGGGTCTTGTGTTTGTGGCTGGGACACTGGAAATGTGCTTTGTGTTAACGTGGGTGGCTGCAGACTGTGGCTGGAGACCCTGGGGGGCTCTGAGGAGCTCCTGAGAGCCCCACCCACCCAGAGAGACGCCTCCCCACCTGAGAGAGAGTGCAGTTTTTAGTGCAGACTCCCCACAGCCCCCCTGAGAGCCAAAAGCCGCTTGTTTGCCGCTGCAAAGGGAAAAGGGTGCTTTTAAAAGTTCTATGTACAGACTCTGTAAGCCCAGAAGCCAAAAAAATAGCGCAGACAGGCCCCCCTCCTCCCCAGGACCCCCACCCCAGGCAGAGAGGTAGATCCCAGAGCCCCCCCACACTTCTAGTCCCCGTTTCTAGCAAGAGAGAGAAGCATGCAGTTTTAACCCCATTTTACCCCAAAGCCACACAGCCTTTAAAACAATAGTTTTAACTTACCAGAGTCAATTGAGAGGAGTTTATAAATGCACAAAAACTGGAAATATGGTCAGTGGGGGAATGCCAAATAAAACAAGTAAGTCTCCCCCCACTGGTGGGGGGACAAACAAATCTCCCTGGGGTGGGAATTCCATAATTTTGGTGCCACAACCGAGAAGGCCCTTTCTTTAGTTGCCACCCATCTAGCCTCAGATAGTGAACACACGAAAAGAAGGGCCCTGAAGATGACTGCAGTGGTCAGGTAGGTTCATATATGAGAAGGTAGTCCTTGAGGTATTTTAGTACCAAGCCACATAGGGCTTTAAAAGTCAATACCAGCACCTTAATTTTGGACCTGAAGCTGATTGGGAGCCAGGGTAAGCAGAATAAGACTGGAGTGGTATGGTCCCTAGAAATGACTCCAGGCAGCATTCTGGCTGCAGAATTCTGTACCAGCTGTAGTTTGCAGACACTCTTCAAGGGCAGCCCCACGTAGAACACATAGCAGTAGTCTAATCTGGATGCTACTACAGCATGTACTGCAACGGACAATATTTTTACCCACTTGAAGTCGCAACTGGATCACCAGCAGAAACTAGTGAAAAGCCCCCTGGCCACCACTGATACCTGTTTAAGAGGCCTAGGTTCAGCAGAACCCCCAAGCTACGAACCTGCTCCTTTAGGGTAGTGCAACCCCCATCCAGAACAGGATACCCCTCAGTTCTTGGCTCAGTCTTTCCACCCACCAGTACCATGTCCTTTTTGTCAGGATTAAGTTTCAGTTGATTAGCCCTCATCCATCCCAAAACTGCTTCCAGTCACTGGGTTAATGGTTTCCACAGCCTCCCTGTGATCTACTAGAAGTTCAAGCTAGAACTGAATATCATCCACGTGTCGGTGACAACCCAGCCCAGATTTGTAGATGACCTCTCCAACTGATTTAATGTAGATATTTAAAAGCATTTATGCATCTTCCCCTTATCTTGTTCTATTATCTTAGTGCATAACCTAGGCAGACCTGGGCATCTATTAATCTTTAAAATTTTACCTTTGTAGGCAGATTGCTATAATTACTCCTGTACAACTCAAATTCTCTTTAACTTTTAATGTACTCCCTTCCCCTTTGCTGCTAACCTACTTTTAATTTCTTTGGGTGTTTCTAATTTAGTCTCCTCTAATACCTTCAGCGCTATTGGGGGAGGAATCCACTGTGAATGTTAAATAGGACTGGTTCACATATACACGGCTTCTGTAGCCCAGTTTTTTGAAATAATTATTTTAGCTAATCTACCTTTCCACCATACACAACAGTTTCCATATTAGAAAGGATTTCCTCTGTGAGTTACACTCCAAGAAATCCCATTAGTAAGTTGCGAAACATTCTGTCATGTTGTTTTTTAGAAAAGTATCAGAGAAAATGGAGTGTCTGCAATCCTAGTGTCTAAAGGGGTGGGGGAATATGATAATTTTTCTCTCCAATACTCTCTTCAACTCCACCAATAAATAGTATGATTTCATTTCAACATGTAAATTCCCTTAACTGGGCAAGATTGATAAATAAATTTGACAGGGCGAACATTTTCAGAGGAATAATTTATGCTTCCTTTATGCTAGCAACGAGACTAAGAGTGTGAGCCAGAAGATCTCGAAACCAGAACCAAAATTTACCTCAGGCATAAACTTACTAATTGGCCTTAGGCAAGCCACTGCGATTTCTCTCTTTGCCAGAATCTATACTGCTCTGGGCTCAGATCTCATCCCCACCCAGCATTCCAGTTTAGGCCAAGTGTATAGAAACAGATCTATTCACATGTTTCTTCTGCACAGACGTTTTATCTCACCTTGGTTCTCAAAGCGGTGGAGTACCTCTCCAGTGGAGTAGGGCCATAATGGTGGTTCTGAGGGGATGACCGAGGAAAGAACATGCAATCCTCCTGAATGGATGCTCTATTGCTGCCACGGATCCCACTGCTTTTGCAGTGGCTATGAATGTGCAATGGGGAAATCATCCCTGTGTGGTAGCAATCACCGTAACAAGACTCCAAACTCACAACACAATGAAACCAGTTTGTTGGGTAGACACCCGGGGTCGTTTCGTAGAAAAAGAGCTAGGGGGACTCATTAGCAGTGGGAGAGTGTAGCAGTGCTATCCCAAGTGGGGTTGCCCCCTTCTAAGTCCATTGAAGTTGAAGGGCTTGGAAGAGTGGAATTATCCTGAGGATTGCCCTGTAGGTGAGGTTTCAATAAAGGGAGGGGGCAGTGTTAGAGAAGGCAGGCACTGGATCTGTCAGGCAAGTTTCCTGAAGGTTTCAGTCAGACAGCTGAGAAGAGGAATCCTGTTTCAATGTCAGCCAAAGGGCAAGAGTGTGTGCATTGGTAGCAAACCTTTCCCCTCCGAGGCCTTGCCGGGCAGCTCCTCTCCCGCTTCTAAACAGTTGCCGTTCCCCTCTGTGAGCCACAGCAGGGAGACAGGCTGGTCTCAAATATCTGCACTGAAAGTCATGCCTCCTCCTCCTCCTCCTCCTCCTCCATTGCTTGTGCTAAGTGTTTAGCTCAATCTGCCATTTCACAGTCTTGAGTTGTCAAGTTGTGATCTTGGCCTGGGCAGGTGTTTGCCCATCGGTGTACGCTACTGAGAAGAGCGAAACGCTGGCCCCTTGCTGGCATTTCAGTTGGGTGGGCTAGGAGCGCACTTAACCACTAGATGTGGGTGTTGGGGGTGGGGCTTCCCGAGACCAACCCTGTAGCCAGGAATTTGGGGGGGTATGGGGGGTGCTGCTGCGCCATTAATTAGATTAAACTGAATTAGCTGATCTGCAGCCCAATCTTCTCCTATTTTCCCTTTCAGCCGCTTAAGTTCCTTACCCTGGGCCTGGTGGGCAGTCGTTGGCTCTTCCTGCTTCTTGGCAGGCCAGGTGTTGTTTAAGACGTGCAGCAGGAAACAGAAAGCATTAACTTCCTCCTTCTGGAAGTTAGGCCACGAGGGCTGGCTAATCTGAGGAGGAAGGAAGGAAGGAATCAAGGAATCAGGGATGGTTAGTCATGCGTGCTTTGAGCTGGAGCGGCGGCGGCACAGCACAGCTGAAGCAATCCTGCTGAAAATGCTGAAGAAATACCCACCAAAATCCAGTATTAAAAGGGGAGATTGGGGTGGGGGCGCTGCAGATTCAATAGGGGGTGCTGCCCCTGTGCGCCCCCGTGCTGGAGATGCTGGTGGTCCAGGGCCACTTTTTAAAAGTCCACCTACTAAAGCACTAGGGTTGCCAAGTTCATCTTCCACCCCCAGTGGGGGACTTTGGGGGGGTTCCTGGAGGGGGCGGGGCATCCCCGACGTGATGACGTCACGTTGGGGGCGTCTGCCGCCGCCCCCACCCGCCTGTGCGCCGGATCTCCAGAAACAGCAGTTCCCTGCACTTAAAGGAGCCAGCGTTTCCCTTTTAAATGCAGGAGCCGGCGTTTCCCCTTTAAGAGCAGCCGCGTTTCCCTTTTAAGAGCGCAAAGCTGGCATTTCCCTGCAAGCTTGTGGCGATCGGGCTTGGGAGGAAACACAGGTTCCACACACTTAAAGGCAAAGAGATGGGTGGATGTGGGTGTTGGGGGTGGGGCTTCCCCCGCCGGCCATCTGGCCGGCAGCGGGTAGAACCCCCCCAAAAACGGGGGACCCCTGGCAAACCGGGGGGGTTGGCAACCCTATAAAGCACATCCAGGTGAGGTAATATGAAGTGAAGGTGTGGCTGAGAAAAACAGATGCATTGTGCAAGCAAGCACCAAAATGGAAACCTTGGTCACGAAATGGGAACTTCATAAAATGTTTGCATTTCTTAAGTTATGTCTAGAGGTGCAGTGTCAAGGGAGTGTCCAGGATATATCTGCAGGATGCAAGGATGTCTCCGTAGCCTTATCGTGAGAGCTGAACACTGAATATAAGAGGCTGACTGCCCTGTCCCCGATCGGTAGCTATCTCTTCCCTAAGGTTACATCCAGACATTAGGAGCAGACTGAAGTGTTTTTGTAATGAGTGTGAACCTGATTTATTATGGAGCTTGTGCTCTTATGCTGATGTTTCCTCTATCTCCCTCGCTGTGCCAACCTTCAAGTGGGGCATGGAGATCTGGAATTACAACTCATCTCCAGATGACAGAGATCAGTACTCCTGGAGAAAATGGCTGCTTTAGAGGGTGGATTCTATGCTGTTATACCTCACCAAGCTCCCCCCCTCCCCAAAGCTCAAGCTCCAACCTCAAATATCCAGGAATTTCCCAACCCAGAGTTGGGAACCTTACTCCCAACTCAAGTGATATGCCCAAACCTAACTGTAGTTTGTTGTTAGATTGAGGTGGGTAGCCATGTTGGTCTGAATCCTGGTTACTGGTGTCCACATCCAGACACCCTAACAAACTGGAGTTAGATTGAAGACTTTCTAAACCAGGCAATCTTTAATTGTGGCACAGCATGCCACAGGAGGAAGAAGGGACCATATGCGTCTAAGATTAAACTAGATTTATGCTAAGCACAAACAAACTTTATTTAGTTCGTAGCATCTGGATAGAAACGACAAACATACAATGTAATGGTTAAGAGACTGAGCTGTGAACTTCTGCCATAAACACAGTATGTGATTTTAGACAAGCCGCATATTTTTCACTCTCAGTGTCCTAGGGTTGCCAGACCCCCCCCCCCCCCGGGGAGGCAGGGGTCCAACGCTGCCAGACCCCACATTCCTACTGCCAATCAGCTGGTTTGCCGGGGGGGGGGACTTACCCCGAAAAAGAGGGAGATCCATCTGACTTGTGGCAATGTGTCTACATCACTGCCCACGTGACCCAGAAGTGACGTCATTGCATCCCAGATGTCAGGGCAACACTCTGGTATTTGGGCAAAAACTCTATGGTAGAAGCCCAATTTACCATAGTTTTTGCCCAAATACCAGAGTGTCGCCCCAACATCCTGAATGTAAAGATATCACTACCAGGAGGTACCTGGCAACCCTACAGTGTCCTGTCTGCAGTTTAGGGGAAATGATACTGGCCTACCTTATAGTATGTATGTATGTATGTATGTATTTATTTATTTATTTATTTATTTATTTATTTATACTGTGCTTTTCTTCAGAACTGGGAACAGATTTCCTCCCTTAGTATGTGTTCGTGATATAATTTATGTGAAATCCTTCTGAATACTGGGAAATGTTATTACTAGTGATTTGTATTCAGCATTAAAGCTTGTCTTCGCCCTTTCGTACCTGAAGAATCCCAGTTAGGAAATTCAGATAACCAGACTTAACCCCCCGCCCCAATGCATGAGGATCTTAAGCTTGGGTTAAACCCTGGTTTAGAATTCCGTTTTTTGGAGTGTGCATGTGGTGCAGTTAACCTGCCTGCCTGCATTTATATGTCAGGATTAACTGGAGTTAATTTCTAATCTGGATTCCCCACTTGCGAAGGGAGGAAGCATGCATAAGGCACATCTACGAGCCAGCCAAACGGCTGGGTTTAGGCACATCTGGGCTTAATGTTGGTCAGCTGCGTTGTCTGAACGCAGCCTCACTGTAATGTGAAATATGCCCAGAATTTCATAAATATGTAAAACGTTCACATAGTGGATTTGATCCAGGAGAAAATTAAGCCCATGAATTTGCCTTACACTGAATCACATCAAAGGGTTTATCTAATCCAGAACAGTCTACAACAACTAACTAGCAGGTGTCTTTCCAAGCCCAGCTCCCTGATATTCTTTTATCAGAAGATGCCAGGGATTGAAGCTGTATCTTCCTCCTTGTGAAGCTTATGTTATATGGCAGAGCTGTGATCCTTCTCATTGATTTCACTGGAAGGGGGATTAAGAACATACTTCATTCTTCCAGTGAACCCCAGTGGAACTTGGGCTGGACAGCACCTGTTGCATTTGTAAGAGCATAGTTGATAACCACAGGCTATATAGCATCTCCAGCAATATATAAATATATATTTAAAAGGAATCTGATTGATATTATAGCTGAGAAGACCTTATGATTTCCCCCCCCCCTTCCTACAAGGTTGTTTGAAACAGTATCAGGGACATTAATCTTCGCATGCTTTCGCACACGCCCTTCCCATCCCAGGTCACGCTGTAACCTGACACACAGAGGAATGCTGAATTCTCACAGCATGTCAGTGGACTGTTTTTAAGGGCCGTGGCTGACCTGGGTCAGCTTCAGGTCAGCCAGAAAGGCAAAGCATGACGGCCTCCTGGAACTTGCATCCTGGCTCTTCAGGGCGGGGGGGGGGACATAAAAATAAGAGCTGTGACTCAGATGCCCATTTGCTTTCTCAGTTCCTCCTCGGACATGTTCAGAATTGTCCTGGCCACTAAAGGATCAATAGCTTTGCCTCCCGTTTCCTTCCTACATGCCTGCTGGGGGAACTGGAGTCTAGCATGAATGGCCATGAACTGTTTGACGGGAAGCATGTGCATCCTGAAGTGACATGTGCAGCATGCTCAGAGGTCAGTCCCAATGAGTTCAAGCTGCCTAGTCTGGTTAGGGCTGCACTCTCGTGGAAGCAGTCATTAGTGTAGGCATCTCTGACTGGATGAGGCATCCTCCATGCCAGAAAGGGCTGTGCATGCAGTTCTAGACCCCATCCAGTAGGGGGCTCCTGTGATAGATTCTGAAGTCGAAGGCAAAAGTTATAGATGATATTTGCAGGCAGCTGGAAGTTGTTGTGACAGTGCTGGGTCCTAGAGTTGCCAGGTTTGGGAAATTGCTGGCATTTTCTGATTTCAAATTTCTGATTTCAAATTGGCTGGCATTTCAGTCCTCTTTACTCCTATAATCCACTAGAGAGCAACTGAGCCAGCAACGTGAGATAGAGAGCATTTGCCAGCCAATTTGAAATAAGAAGGCTTCTAGCCAGATAAAAAAAAATTAAAAAGAGGACTGGTTGCTACTATTAAGAAATTAATTAACTGGCTTGCTCCTAGTACAAATACTTGAAATGGAACTGGAAGATGATTTGAAAAAGAAGTTAATCTGCAATAATTTGAAGAAAATAAAAAAGAAGTTAATGCTGCTACTATTTGAAGGAAGCAAAAGACATATTTACACTGTATCAAGAGGCTGACACCTTCTAACATAACAGGACTACTCCTGAGGAAGATTGTTGAAATCAGTATAAAACCGGGTGCTCATAGAGGATTTTGGACTTTGTCTTGAACATGTTAGGATTTCCTGAGCTACATTGCATAAGTTTTTATTATTAAATGTTATTGTCAATTTCATCACAGTGTTTCTTTGTGTTGATGTATTTCCTGTACTGTGATCCCTTCTTTGGTTTTCACCACTTGAAGGCTGCCAAGCAACCCTATCCATGCAGGGACCATAAGGCTTAAAGGCTGTTCAGTGCTGATCAACCCTGATGATGGTCATTTACACACACTAGGATTTATTTATTTACTTATCTTCTTTATACCCCACTTTCCCAAAGCAGCTGGCTTATATCATTCTCATCATTCTCCTCTTACATTATTCTCAGAGAGCCAGTTTGGTGTAGTGGTTAAGTGTGTGGACTCTAATCTGGGAGAACCGGGTTTGATTCCCCACTCCTCCACTTGCACCTGCTGGATGACCTTGGGCAAGCCATAGCTCTGGCACAGCTATTCTTGAAAAAGAGCAGTTTCTGACAGAGCTCTCTCAGCCCCACCTACCTCACAGGGTGTCTGTTGTGGGGAGGGGGAAGGGAAAGGAGTTTGTAAGCAGCTCTGAGACGCCGAGTGAAGGGCGGGATATAAATCCAATCTCCTCCTCCTCCTCCTCTCTTTGATTCTCACAACAACCCTGTAAGGTGGGTGTCAGTGCACACCTTCTACAGATATTGTTAACCTCTTGAACATTTCTGTTGCAAGAGACGGATGAGATTTTCTGTTCTTGCATATTCAGGCATGTGGCATTTGTATATTTCTTCATGCATACATTTTATATTGAACTTAATTATATAGAACATTGTAGTTATCTTTCCTGCATGTTCTGATGATTGAATGGGCTCCCTTGCTGATAACTTTAAAAAGAATATCAGTGCCAACAGGGGGCCTTGAAGAATGGATACAAAAAGTTCTGTTCATGGCACAAATGGATAAGATTACAAAAAAACTGAATAACAAAGAAGACGATGAGTTTTTTGGAGAATGGAATGATTTTAAAATTTATCTGGAAAAGAACTGGGATGTGAAACAAAACTTAATATGTTTAGATCAATATTAAGTCAAACGATGTTATCTTTAGATTGTAATGATGAAAAACTGATATTGTTGATGATATGAAGTAATTTGGAGCAGGGGTGGAAGCATTGTGGGAAGCCATTGGAGGGAGGGGAGGAACTGGGAATGGGGTAGATAATTGATAGAATGAAATGTTTTATATGTTGTATTCCTGAGTTAATAAAATTCCCTTGCTGATAAAAAAAAAAAGAATATCAGTGCCAACAGGGGGCCCTTCGGCACTAGAAGAGTCACACAGTTTGGGCAGGGGGCCTGATTTGGTCCATCCATAGCAGAGGACCAAACACCAGTCCTTCTGTTTAGATATGACCACATAAAGCGGCCTCACACTGATACAGACCCTTGGTCCATCAAGGTTAGCATTGTCTACTCAGACTGGCAGCAGCTCACCACTGCCCCAGGTGGAGGTCTTCCACATTACCTACTATTGCCCAGGCTAGCCCAGTCTCATCAGATCTTGGAAGCTAAGCAGGGTCAGCCATGGACGGGAGACCTCTAAGGAATACCAGGGTCATGATGCAGAAGCAGGCAATGGCAAACCACCTCTGAACATCTTGTACCAGTAAACAGCAGGTTAAAAACCTTTGGATTATATAGTTAAAAATTGGGCAAAGATCGGAGGTTCCACAGAGGGGTAAGGGAATCATGTTTTTTACCCAGTCGAATCTTTGATTAAATCCTGTATGAAAATATGGCCTGCTTACCCGTTGCCAGGATGCTAGAGATGGCCAGTATATGGGTCTTTTGATGTACAATTGGTGAAAAATCTCTTGTCATATTGTAAAGAAAATGGAAAATTTATTGAATATGATTATGCTGAGCTATGGTACCATGCTATGACCAAAGAGAGGTTCTTGGAAGATTGTAGCCCGATGCCAAAAGCCCTGCAGATGGTTTTAAAAGAGAATACCCATTATAAAGATGCCAGCATTTCCCCTAGAATAGTTAAAGACAGGGCCAGGCTGCGTAGAAAGAAAGAGGCACAAACAAAGAGACTGTTAACAACCCCGCCTCAGCAGAGCTGCAAGTCTTTCCAAAAGATTAAATGGACTTAATTAATTTCACCCGGGCCTACCACTGAACCAGGAGAATTTTACCACTGAACAGGCCTGTAATCCCGGCTGCCGGGGAGGCTGAGGCCGGCAGATCGTGTGAGCTCAGGAGTTCTGGGCTGCAGCGGGCTATGCCAATTGGGTGTCCGCACTAAGCTTTGGCATCAGTCTCTTGCCTTGAAAACCCTACAGAATCGTCAAAAGTCAGCTGTGATTTGATGGCACTTTTCACCACCACTACTTGATACTGTTATCTGGAGATGCGGGGGATTGGATCGGGGACTTTCTGCATGCCAAGCAGATGCTCTACCACTGAGCCATGGGATAAATGTGACTTGCATCCTATTTCATTGTGAGTGGGTGGGGCGGGGTGGGGTGGGGACCATGACAGGAGGGTGAGAGCAAGGGAGACAAGTAGTCTTTGTGTGATCCCTGTGGAATGACTGCAGGCTCTTTTAAGTAGGCCGTAAAACTGTCCACTGATACCTGTTTTGTCTTGATTTACCTGCACTTGTCAAGGTGTTCCTTAGGAGTGGAATGCATCAAAGTTGGGGCTGTGACACATCAAGGAACGCTTGAGCGCTTGCCTGGGCCACTGATTCTCACACTGGCAACCGGGCTTCCTCTACCACCAGGTCAGCAACAGTCTCTCCTCTCTGACTCTCACAAATGGCACATTTCATTTGGGGAGAGTGTAGTTTTGTGAAGAGTTAAAACAGTCTGCAGTAAAAGTAACATTTTTAAAACATCTCATTTCCTCCTTCCTAATACGCAGCGTTGGAGAGGGAGCAGGAAACCCTTTCTCCCTGAGAAGATCAGTAAAAATGGCTCTTGTTTTCAGAGGGCTTTTGTTGGGTGGGCCAAAACCCAACCCAGGCAAGGATCAGCAAATGCGTTCTTGGTTCTCAAATGGTGGGCTGTTATTTTAACTTTTGCTTTGGATTTTATCGTTTGGTTATTCTTTGATCTGATAGGGTGGGGTTTTTCTATGTCAATTGCCAGTATTTTTTTTTAAGCTGAGGAAAGCCTTCTGGTAGTTAGGAGAGGAATGGCCATGGGGTACTGATGCAAGGATAGTGCAGCAGAAAAGGCCCCACGACCATTGCAAATGTCTCTGCATTTGTTGCAGCTACAAGAGCTAAATAGAGAACCAGTGCTGCATGGATGCAGCATGTGACATTTCTTAGTGACTGTTCCTTGCAGTATAAAGTCTAACGAAACTTGTACCATTCCTAAAACGTGAATGGGCACATCGCTTATCCACAAATAGGAGAATGTCCTTTTTTGCCTTTTGTTGTGTCCATGGACCGCCACTAGAGGTCTACGTCCTGAGTCCCCTAGCTTGGCTCCTAACACGATAGGGGCCAAGGATCCTAGTCCACCTTGTAGTCCACCAATAGGAACTTGGCAGGAGATTCAAACCCTCCAGTAGGACTGTAGGTGTGTCTAGGGTGGGTGTATATAGTTGGCCCTTGCTGGCCAGTGAAGGTTGACGAGTTCAAAGAACGACACACACAAACAGCTCTGCAGAAATCTGTCTCTCCCTACCTGGAGAAGCAGGCTTTATTAGATTCCCTTCACTCCTTTCCCCTCCCCTATACATCGAAAGTTACATAGTCACCCCACTATGAGCTACTATATTCAGGAATGTGTTGTGAAGACAGCCTCAGTCTTATCTCTCCCTGACTCTTCTGCCAAGTTACTTCTCACGTTGAAGTCAGCAGATGCTTACCAGCTCCTTGCACACAGTTGCCAATCTCCCGGCAGGAGTAGTGAATTCCGGGCTTGCCACGCAGATATTCACCGTTTCCACAGGCCAGTTCTTGTTCTTGTGTTGTACCGAATAAATGTGACTTGTTCAGCATGTCGTAGTCCGCCTCTCCATGCATCGAACCCAGTACTTTTCACCTTTCTTTTGTCCCAGCAACTTTGTCCCACTGTTTTGCACCCAACGCCATCTAACTACCCCAGTTTACAGAGCAGTCCTAAACAGAGTTATACCCTTCTACTAAGCTGGGCTTGCCAACCTCCAGGCGGGGCCCAGGGATCTCTTGGAATTACAACTGCTCTCCAGACCACAGAGATAAGAACATAAGAGAAGCCAATGTTGGACCAGGCCAATGTATTTATTTATTTATTGAACTTTTACCCCGCCCTCCCCCGCCAAGGCAGGCTCAGGGCTGCTTCCACAAAACTGTTAAACAGTATACGTTTTACAATTGATAAAATGAAGTAAATGATTTAAAAACACAGACAAATCAATTTAAAACATCACTTCGATGGCAATAAAAATAAAGTGCAATTTAAGGACACATTCAGCAGTGCCGCCGCGCTAAGTCGTGTTGGATCGGAGTTCACACAGGGCGCTGCTGGTAAGACGCCACTCCTAACGGAATGCCTGTCTAAAAAGCTCTGTTTTCACGGCCCTGCGGAACTGTGACAGGTCCCACAGGGCACGGCAGGAAGCTCATTCCAATAGGACGGAGCTACAAACAAGCTACAAACGAGATGGGACAATGGCCCCTCCAGTCCAACGCTCTGTCACACAGTGGCCCAAAATACCAGGTGCCATCAGGAGGTCCAGCAGTGGGGCCAGGAGACTAGGAGCCCTCCCACTGTTGCTCCCCCCCAAGCACCAAGAATACAGAGCATCACTTGCCCCAGACTGAGAGTTCCTATCTATACCTTGTGGCTCATAGCCACTGATGGACCGCTGTTCCCCTGGAAGAAATGGCTGCTTTGGAGGGTGGACTCTACAACATGATACCCTGCTGAAGTCCCTCCCTTCCCCAAACTCAGCGGAATAGGCCTGGAGTTTCGCCGCTGCCAGAGCCTTCTTCCTCGGGTCAACAGCTCCTTGCTCGATCTCTCTGGTCTCACACAGCCAGTTGTCACCGACATCCTCCCCGACCTTCCTCTGCTTCTCTCCTTTTATCCTTTCCTTCCTCCCTGTTATCCCTCCCCTTTCTCTCATTAGGGAGTCTATTGCACCTGTGTCCTGCCAATCACCAAATCTGTTTTCCCCATAGGACCCCTCCCCCTTTGTCCCACCCCCCTGTGGTTCCCTGTGATGCCCTTCCCTAAAGGTTCTACCTATGGGTGGGCCCACGTCCGGGGTGTCTGTGCGAGCGAACGACAGCGTCTGTGATGTCCCTGTCCCTCGTCCCTCCGGTAAGTTTGGGCTATTCCATTTACTCCGCAGCTGTGCCCAAGCCCGTCCCTCCTGGCAACCCGGTCTTGGCTCCTGCTCTAGCTCTCCCCCTTCCCTCCCTAGTCCTTGACTTCTGGGCATCCCTGTTCTCGGTGGAAGTGTAGTTGGCATCACAGCAGTTTCCAGGATCTCACCTGTAGTTCCTATAGCTCAAAGGTGGTCCCCTGAGCTCCCGTTGTGCTGTGAGTCCGGCACGGGGCATGGCAGTCCTGCCGCAGTGGCCTCAGAGGCTAGAGAGGAACCCGCAGCAGGACAACTTCAATTAATGTAGGAAGGGGCAATGCTGTTTAGGATGGCACTGGTAGTCTGCAGCACATCATGTTCTCCATTTTAAGACTACAGTGGCAGATTTTGGGTTGCACCTTGAAATCTCTCTTCCCCCCCCCTTAAAAAGCTGAACATCTAGTCTGATGAAGAGTTCTCCAGAACTCAAAAGCTCGCCCTTTTGAAACGCACACTGTTTTCTGACTATTGTGCATTTTATGAATTTGCCCGCCTTTCTCCTGAGCATACAAAAACATTTTGTCTCGGCATTTGTCTACAGATCCATGCGCAGCTGCTTGCAGTTTCTAGAGTGACAGCCAATTGTTACAGGTTCAAGGAGGGCTGAGTTGCAGGAGTAAAATCCGAGACTGTGGTATATGTCTCGATTTTAAAACTTTGACGGCAGTTCTCTGTTGCACGGAGAAACAGAAGCAGTTCCACAGCATGAAGGGGGGTTATTTTCTCCTGTGCCCTGCTGATGTTTCCTGGCTCCAGCGGAGGCCTCCAGGCTGAACACATTTCGCACCCTCCTTTTCAGACATCTCTCTGTCTGGTTGTGAGTGTCACAGTCGCAGGGCCTCAAAGCGCTCAGACTCCGGCAGCCTCTGCACATGGCTACCTCTCTTGTTTCCTGCGTGTGAATTGCCTGGGTGTCTCTCTGTGTTTTATTTGGCATTCCACAGCGGCTCGCTGGGAATTAACGGCCTTTTAATCAAGTGGCTCGGCTGCCCTGCCCGCGCCAGCAGACGCTCTCAAAGAGGATTATTTATCATTCACATGGTCTCTGTCTCTCTCGCCGTCTCATGCTGCCCTGTTGTTCCTTTGCTTCTTTCCTCGCTTACAAAAAATCCCGAAAGTGGGTTCCTGTGTGTCTCCCAGGGGATACGAGCAGCCCCCTGGTAACGTGTTCCCTCTCTGATTTCTTACCACCTACAATGACTTGGGCTTTAAAAGAAGTAGCAATACTGGCGTGGATTTATGTCTTAAAGCTGTCCTCCACCCTCGCCTCCAAAAAGAGCCAATTCTTCATGTTTTTCTGCATGGGAAGAAGGGAGAAGTGTTCTGTGAATAAGGGGTGATTCACACAACCCATTTACTGTGCCAGGGTGAGAATAGGTTTGCCATTCATTCATCGTTTTGATGGATCATTCACAGTTCAGCAGCTCAGACCACACACTGGGACAGAGGTTTAGGAAAATCAAACCAAATCACGGAGGATAGGTCTATCCCAGGCTACTACCCATGGTGACTAAAGGGAACCTCCATGTTCAGTAGTAAATCTCTGAATCCCAGTGCCAGGAGGCAACATCAAGGGGAGGCCTCGATCGCTATACCCTGTTGGAGGAGCAACACGGGAACTGGTTGGACATGGTATGACACAGGATGCTGGATGTTATGTCTTTTGACCGCCACCAGGGGCCAGCGAATACCCCCGAGCTTGACTCTGTAGATACAATGGTGACTAGGCTCCTAGTCTCTCCACTGGGGAACCAATAGGACCGTGGCAGGAGATTTAAACCCACGAACGGGACCTAGGGGAGTGTCCCCAGGTATGTATATAGTTGGCCAGCCGGCCAGTAGTCTTTGTCTTTGTTGTGTACCAGTAAACCATGCTGATCACTAAATCTGTATTAGTGGTTTCTACATGCGTCTAACCCACCACACTTCATTGGACTAGATGGACCACTGCTCTGATCCAGCAGAGCTCTTTGTATTTTTTTTAAAGGGACCATCCAAATAAACATTAATCAATTGTGCCTTTAGTGGGGGTATTAGAAAGTGCCATTAAGTCGCAGCTGATGTATGATGAATTGACCCCGTAGGGTTTTCAAAGCAAGGGACTTCAGAGGTGGTTTCCCGTTGCCTGCCTCTGCATAGCAACCCTGGACTTCCTTGGTGGTCTCCCATCCAAGTAGTAACCAGGGCTGGCCCTGCTTAGCTTCTGAGGCGAGTTGGGCCGGCCCGAGGTGTTCCTGCGCTCTAGGCGAGCGCAGATGCAACCTCCCAGTGGGGCCTAGAGACCTCCCAGCTGGCGTGCGTTGCCTCGGGGCGGAACTCGGCTTACATTGGCATCTCTTATGTTCTTATGTTCTTATGCCTCCTCCTCTAAGGAGGAGGGCGGGCATGTTGCGCAGCTGGAGCACTGCTGCTGCTGGGGCTGTCCGCAGTCGCCGCGCCGCTCCCATCGAGTCCCCCTGGCAAGCCGAGCGGGGAGTGCGCACATGGCCCTCCGCCTCCAGGCCTGGTGCAATGCCGCTACACGGGGAGGCTCCACGGTGGGCGGGCGGCTGGCCCCCGTGCCTTGAAAAGGAGCGTGCCTGGCTGGAAAGCCACGCGGCCGGGCCTGGCAAGTGCAAGGGATGGGGCATCCCCAACGCCACCCCCCTCCCAAAAGGGGGAAAGGCTACAGTACAGCCGGCAGGCGGGGAGGCGAGAGGGCTTTCAGGGGGCAGCAGCCCCCCAAGTGACCCCAATCCAGGCCACAGGGACCACGACGCCCCTCTGCGCAGCCCCATCCCCCCCGGCCCTGCCTCTCGGCTGCTGGCCCCCTCCTTCCCTCACCCCCCTCCCGTGCCTCCACCAGGCCGGGGGACTCGCTCTCCCCTCGAGGGAGGTGGGTGGCAAGGGCCGGGAGGCCTCGTGGCCATGTTGCTTGGGGGTCTGAGACACGGCACGGAGGGAGGTGCGGAGGGAGGGAGAGTGGCGGAGGGGACACCGGCGGCCAGCCCCATCCCGGTCCTGTCGTCCTACCCAGCAGCAGCACCACCATTGGGGCGAGCAGCAGCGGCAAGAGGCAGCTGCCCATCCTGCGCACCCCGCTGCCGCCGTTCCCGCCGCCCAGCCCCGTTCTTACCACCACTGACACCCAGGATCACCCGGATGGCGCAATCTGGGGAAAGGCTGCTGTTGGTTGGGCGACCTCTCCGAGTCCAGGCGAGAGGTCGGCTCCGAGGCCCCCCTGGGGCGCCGACTGCGGCGTGGGAGGGAAGGGAGGCAGGAAGACAGGCAGGCACGGGAGGCAGAGCGGAGGCCTCGGAGGGTGGTGGACCTTGGCCCTTCCTGGCAGTGCAACGCCGGTGGTGGCTGGCTGGCCCGAGGGGGCGCCGTGGCTCCTGCGGCCGCCCCTGCCTCTTCTCCCGCGCCCTAAGGGCTGACCCGTGGTCTAGGGGGACGCCTAGTTCGCCTAGAGGGTGAGCCAGCCCTGGAGGCGACTGGACCAGCCTGGGCCATCCAAGTCAAGGCTGACTTTAGGGACTTCCATTTTAAAAACATGTTCAGGACAAAACGGTATAACAGCAAGTATTTTTTAAAAATAACAACTCTACTGTGGGTGAAGTGTTTTGTCAAAACAAGTGTCAATGCACTTCATTTGTTTTGCATATGAACTATTAGAACGAAAACTATACGAAGGATAAGAGGCTATTCTGTATGACCATTTGGTCTTGTGATCTCCATTTATTTAATAACTAGCAGTAAAGCCCGTTGTGAAAGTGTTGCAAAGTCCCCAAATTCCTCTGGATTGTACCCCAAATGTTTCTTTCTAGTAGTTGATTTCTCATTACCAATTCTGGCAGAGAGTTCCTGGCTTGAATTTTGCTGGAAGAGACTGTTTGGTGCTCCCCCATCAGGCCACACTGAGAAGACATCCAAAGGGAACATAAATGTCATCTGAAACACCTCAAAGCAATCAGCTGAAGGCTGAGTTTCAAAGAGCTCTTCCTTATGCTCCATGTTGAAAAACAAGGTGGGAAGAGAGAAAAAAAGATGTTGGTAGAGGTAACTGTGGAGAGCCAGTGTAGTGCATTGATTAGAGTGTTGGACTAGGATCTGGGAGACCCAGGTTCGAATCCCTACTCTGCCATGGAAACTTGCTGGGTGATTTTGGGTCAGTCACACTCTCTCAGCCTAACCTACCTCACAGGGTTGTTTTGAGGATAAAAAGGAGGGGAGGAGAACAATGTAAGCCACTTTGGGTCCCCATAAGGTTTAAAAAATTAAATTCTGGTCCTTCAAGCACTCTCAGCATGGTAGTAGAAAAGAGTAAGAGTCCAGGAACACCACAAAGACTAACAAAATTTGTGGCAGAGTGTGAGCTTTTGGGCATCACTGTGACACATGAGAGAGCTCATACCCTGCCACAAATTTTGTTAGTCTTTATGGTGTTCCTGGACTCTTACTCTTTTCTACTGCTACAGGCAGACTAACATGGCTACCATTTGGATCTATCTCAGTGTGGTGCAGTGGTTAGAGTGTCGGACTAGGATATGGGAGGATCAGGTTCAAATCTTCACTCTGCCATGGATGTTTGCTGGGTGACCTTGAGCGAATCACTCTCTCTCTCTCTCAGATTAACCTACATGGGTAACAAAATGAGGAACGCACATACCAGAGGGGGATACACTTCTGAGTAGCAGTGTGCGTGAACAAGATCTTGGGGTACATGTGGACCATAAGTTAAATATGAGCAGCCAGCGTGATGCAGTGACAAAAAAGGTGAATGTGATCTTGGGGGTGTATCAACAGAGGCATAACATCCAAATCACAAGATGTCATAGTTCTGCTGTACACTACATTGGTCAGGCCGCACCTTGAGTATTGTGTGCAGTTCTGGAGGCCTCAATTCCAAAAGGATGTGGACAGAATGGAGCAAGTGCAGAGGAGAGTGACGAGGGTGATCAGGGGCCTGGAGACCAAGCCCTGTGAGGAAAGGCTGAGGGACTTGGGAATGTTTAGTCTGGAGAAGAGGAGGTTGAGGGGGGACACGATTACTCCTTTGAAAGGCTGCCACTTAGAGGAGGGCAGGGAGCTGTTCCTGTTGGCAGCAGATAATGGGTTTAAATTAATGGGTTTCAATTAAGGGTGGGAAGGTACCAGCTGGATATTAGGAAAAAGTTGTTTACAGTCAGAGTTGTACCACAGTGGGATCAGCTGCCTCGGGAGGTGGTGGTGAGCTCCCCCTCACTGGCAGTCTTTAAGCAGCGGCTGGACAAACCCTTGTCAGGGCTGCTCTAGGCTGATCCTGCATTGAGCAGGGGGTTGGACTAGATGGTCTCTGTGGCCCCTTCCAACTCTGTGATTCTGTGATTCTACCTCATGGTGTTGTTTTGAGGATAAAATGGAGGACAGGAAAATGAGGTTGCAAGCTGCTTTGGGTTCCCACTGTCGAGAAAACTGGGGTATAAATATCTAAATAAATAAATAAACCTCCACAGATGTTGTTGCCTAGGTTGTGCCAACTCCCTCAACTCATTATTGTATAACCTCTTGACCCCCATCCCCAACAAAAATGCAGGCTGAAATATAATGCGACAGTGCAAGGCAACTATGTGCGGGCGCTGCATCTCAGAAACTGTGCTGCTTGTGAAGTGTTATGCTTTTCATTTTATGATCCTTGTTCGTGTTTTGTATCCACCCCCCTCGGTCAGTTCTTTGGAACCCCTGACCTAGAGATGAATGTGTTCAGAATGTCTTTGCACGTCATTTGATACCCAGAGGCATCCTAGCTTTACATGCCGTGCACCTGTGTCAAATTTGCTGGCAGGTCCATTTCTGATCTGTTTGTGACCTTCTTCCTCCTCCCTTAGGACTCTAATCCTGGCTCTAGGAGCGAAAACGTGATCAACATCAACCATTACGCTACCAAGAAAAGCGTGGCCGAGAGCATGCTAGACGTGGCACTGTTCATGGCCAATGCCACGCAGCTGAAGGCAGTGCTGGAGCAGGGGCCTTCCTTCCACTACTATGCCACCCTGACCACCCTCATCAGCATTTCCCTCTTCCTCCAAGTGGTGATTGGGATCCTCCTCATTGTGATGGGTAAGGCGGTTTCTGAGGACCTTGATGTTCTACCAGGAGCCTTAGATATGAAGAAAAAGGATCAGTGCCTTGTGGTTTCTCCCTCTCTGTAGTTTTGTTTTAAATGAAGTCCCAGAGGTGGGACTTCATTTGTTTCACAATACTGGGGATCATTTTTTTTCACTAAGACAGGGGTCCTCAATTGGTGTAGTGGTTAAGTGTGCAGACTCTAATCTGGGAGAACCGGGTTTGATTCCCCATTCCTCCACTTGCACCTGCTGGATGACCTTGGGCAAGCCATAGTTCTGGCACAGCTGTTCTTGAAAAAGAGCAGTTTCTGTCAGAGCTCTCTCAGCCCCACCTACCTCACAGGGTGTCTGTTGTGGGGAGGGGAAGGGAAAGGAATTTGTAAGCCACTCTGAGACACCTTTGGGTAGTGAAGGGTGGGGTATAAATCCAGTCTCCTCTTCTTCTTTTACCTCACAGGGTGTCTGTTGTGGGGAGGGGAAGGGAAAGGAGTTTGTAAGCCGCTCTGAGACACCTTTGGGTAGTGAAGGGTGGGGTATAAATCCAATCTCTTCTTCTTCTGCTCAATGTGGTGCCCAATGACACGTTTCCTGGTGCCTACCGGGTGTTTTTAGAAATTGGGGG